>NC_060123.1:339379580-339679580 GCF_021461395.2 Schistocerca americana | reverse complement strand
AACAGTTCGTCAGAATTGTGGGTGGAAGAAGATCCTGATCGGTTTTTCACGGCTTGTGATTCAAAATGCACTACTGGCCATTAAAATTGCTACACCAAGAAGAAATGCAAATAATAAACGGGCATTCATTGAACAAGTATATTATACTAGAACTGACACGTGATTACATTTTCACACAATTTGCGTGCATAGATCCTGAGAAATCAGTATCCAGAACAACCACTTCTGGCCGTAATAACGGTCTTGATACGCCTGGGCACTGAGTCAAACAGAGCTTGGGTGGCGTGTACAGGTACAGCTGCCCATGCAGCTTCAACACGATACCACAGTTCATCAAGAGTAGTGACTGGCGTATCGTGACGAGCCAGCTGCTCGGCCACCATTGACCAGACGTTTTCGATTGGTGAGAGATCTGGAGAATGTGCTGGCCAGGGCAGCAGTCGAACATTTTCTGTATCCAGAAAGGCCCGTACAGGACCTGCAACATGCGGTCGTGCATTATCCTATTGAAATGCAGGGTTTCGCAGGGATCGAATGAAGGGTAGAGCCACGGGTCGTAACACATCTGAAATTTAACGTCCACTGTTCAAAGTGCCGTCAATGCGAACAAGAGGTGACCGAGATGTGTAACCAATGGCACCCCATACCATCACGCTGGGTGATACGCCTGTATGGCGATGACGAATACACGTTTCGAATGTGCGTTCACCAACCTATATCATGACATGTGCAATATCCTTGTAAGAACGATCCATTGAAAGCTAAAACTACTACCACTATTAAAGTAGCTGAGTGTAAGAAACGCAGCTGGATCCGATGATACTACATAGATTGTGCGGAGAACTTGCTCACATTCTGTCAGCAATTTGTCGTAGGTCACCGCAGCAATAAAGCGCCCCAAGGGACTGGTAAAGTCACAAATTATTCCAGTTTTCAAAAAGGGTCGACGGACAGACGCGCATAGTTGTAGTCCTTCCCCTTCAGTTCACTTAGTTTCTAACTGGACTGAGAAAAAAAATAGAGAAAAATGAAGAGGTTTCTGTATCCCGTCTGGATAGCCGGCGCGTGGATCTGCTCCTGTGAACTGCTTCTGCAAAATAAGCCGAGAGTGAAGGATGCGGCCGGCCGAGGTTATAGGAGCTACAGTCTGGAGCCGCGCCGCCGCTACGGTCGCAGGTTCGAATCCTGCCTCGGGAATGGATGTGTGTGATGTCCTTAGGTTAGTTAGGTTTAAGTGGTTCTAAATTCCAATCCCAAAGAAAGCAGGTGTTGACAGATGTGAAAATTACCGAACTATCAGCTTAATAAGTCACAGCTGCAAAATACTAACACGAATTCTTTACAGACGAATGGAAAAACTAGTAGAAGCCAACCTTGGGGAAGATCAGTTTGGATTCCGTAGAAACACTGGAACACGTGAGGCAATACTGACCTTACGACTTATCTTAGAAGAAAGATTAAGGAAAGGCAAACCTACGTTTCTAGCATTTGTAGACTTAGAGAAAGCTTTTGACAATGTTGACTGGAATACTCTCTTTCAAATTCTAAAGGTGGCAGGGGTAAAATACAGGGAGCGAAAGGCTATTTACAATTTGTACAGAAACCAGATGGCAGTTATAAGAGTCGAGGGACATGAAAGGGAAGCAGTGGTTGGGAAGGGAGTAAGACAGGGTTGTAGCCTCTCCCCGATGTTGTTCAATCTGTATATTGAGCAAGCAGTAATGGAAACAAAAGAAAAATTCGGAGTAGGTATTAAAATCCATGGAGAAGAAATAAAAACTTTGAGGTTCGCCGATGACATTGTAATTCTGTCAGAGACAGCAAAGGACTTGGAAGAGCAGTTGAATGGACTGGACAGTGTCTTGAAAGGAGGATATAAGATGAACATCAACAAAAGCAAAACAAGGATAATGGAATGTAGTCTAATTAAGTCGGGTGATGCTGAGGGAATTAGATTAGGGAATGAGGCACTTAAAGTAGTGAAGGAGTTTTGCTATTTGGGGAGCAAAATAACTGATGATGGTCGAAGTAGAGAGGATATAAAAGGTAGGCTGGCAATGGCAAGGAAAGCGTTTCTGAAGAAGAGAAATTTGTTAACATCCAGTATTGATTTAAGTGTCAGGAAGTCATTTCTGAAAGTATTCGTATGGAGTGTAGCCATGTATGGAAGTGAAACATGGACGATAAATAGTTTGGATAAGAAGAGAATAGAGGCTTTCGAAATGTGGTGCTACAGAAGAATGCTGAAGATTAGATGGGTAGATCACATAACTAATGAGGAAGTATTGAATAGGATTGGGGAGAAGAGAAGTTTGTGGCACAACTTGACCAGAAGAAGGGATCGGTTGGTAGGACATGTTCTGAGGCATCAAGGGATCACCAATTTAGTATTGGAGGGCAGCGTGGAGGGTAAAAATCGTAGAGGGAGACCAAGAGATGAATACACTAAGCAGATTCAGAAGGATGTAGGTTGCAGTAGGTACTGGGAGATGAAAAAGCTTGCACAGGATAGAGTAGCATGGAGAGCTGCATCAAACCAGTCTCAGGACTGAAGACCACAACAACAACAACAAGTTCTTGGGGACCTCAGAAGTTAAGTCCGATAGTGCTCAGAGCCATTTGAACCATTTTTTGAAGGACGCGCGTTGGAGCAGGAAGAGGTGAACTACTTCGGTACTGCCTGTAGATTTTACAAGTTTACTAAAAAAATATGAGTACATAAATGGTCACTTAACTTTGGCTGAGATGAGCACGTAGGAGCGAAGCCGTACGGTTATCAAAGATGACAGCTACTAGAAGTTACAAAGGCAAAATCTGTAGTGGCTCGCCCACTATGAAATAGAAACAATGTTGCTTGGTCGTCTACTCGTGATCAAATGGGCTGAATGTGGAGCGGCGCTTGTCGAGCTCCACAGCGTCGGCTAGAGGGCGCCTTGGTCGGCGGTGTTCGTCCGCTCTCGTAGTGCCAACCTACGGGAGCGCACCTACGTTGTGGCATCGTAGCTATCGATACCACAGGAGTCATTTTAATGCCTTAGATGTTCTACATAGTCTTCCTTTACTGGATTGAAACACATAGAACGGTCAAATAACCAACTGAAACTGTCACAAATATCCTTCTTTGAGATGTTCAACTCGTGCGTCTCATTCGCACGTTCTTCGGTCTCGGCGATCCATCAGTGACCCATTCTGCACTTTGTGGTCTTGTGGTTGTTTTGTATTGATAACACCAAGACACCTGTTATGACTTTTTCAGAAAAATATTGTCCGCCTTTTTTCATTTCAATCAAGTCGCTCAAGGCATCCCTGCATCGTGTTTTTTGTGCAGGAATCAAGGTATGCCGAACGAACTTCGCACACACTTCTCTCTTCTTCAAAACATTCTGGAGAATATTGAAGACTTTACTTACAGAAGCTAATTTTGTTGCTCGACTGTGATTTATAACACAACAATGTTGACACACTAAAACCGACGTGCATTTTTAACAGTGCCTGCTAACAAGTCACTGGTCGAATGCGCATCTGTTGTTCAGAGTTGTTGGTTCAAAACTGCCACCGTAGTTACTGCGCTAACGTCGCTCATACGCCTGGACTACATTCAGTGTCGGAGCTTTTTGGACAGATGCTGTATACCGTCGACATTAGTCTGATGTGGAACTGTGGAAAATGTCTTCTTCTCAAGTGGCATGACGTCTTTGAAGACCGAAAATCTCTTCTGTAAGAATCAATACAGATTCCACAAACAGCGATCTTGTGAACTCAGCGCTCTCTTTTTGGAATGAGTTCCAGACGAGTACTTTATGCACAACATAACTTGGCTCTTTTAAGAGAGTAAAGTTGCAATGTAAGTTTCTTGGCCCTTGCCAGTCTTATCTCTCGAAGAATACGACATGCTTAACATTGCAGTAAGCACCATGAATGCGATGTCGGTTACTCTGCGAGAAAAACGGAACTTGCTTCCTCTACTACACCTCTCTTCACTCCTCTCCCCCCCCCCCCCTTTTTCCCCTCCACCCCCTCGCAACAGCCAAGGCGGAGATTGCGTGCTTACTCTCGTAGCATGCTCTGCCAAAGGGCCAAGTTACGAGGTACGTTAGACAAAGTTTTAAGTTGCGCTTCCGCCTTCCGGATGGTGTTCGACACAGTTTCTCAATGTTACGTTCGACACAGTTTCTCAATGTTATCTTCGACACAGTTCCTCAGTATTACCCAGCGAACAAAAAAAAAGTCTTATATAACCCTGGATGGATATTATGAATTGCTTCTGGAATTACTAGCACTCAACACAGCGTTTCTAACGAGGCGAAATCATCAAGTCTAAAGTAACTCTAGGGAGATATCGTTACTGTTCCCGATGTATACTGGCTGATTACATTAAAACTGCAGCTACTCACAAAGGTCTAGTGTGGGCTAAAATTCTCGTATGGAAGCGAAACTTGGTAGATATTCTAACGTGGTAATGCACAACCGACTGACACTAGAAAAAAAAATTGGTTTCAATTTTGACCACTAGGTGCCAGTTTGGCGCTGTGAATGCTAGAAAGACATATAGAAATATTTTCATTTGTAATGGAGTAGGAACGGGTTGTGCGTAGAAAAGGTAAAACAATGTTGATTTTATTATTGATTACCACTTATACAAGTTGTTCAATATGAGTACAGGAGACAACGATGAGATGCTGCATGTATAAAACGACGCTATCACCAGCTGCTCACAGCAGTTCCAGGGGAGCTGAGCAACGTGTTCCTCTATACGGGCCTTCAGATCGGGTGATCTTGCAGGCCATGCATCTGGAAATTCTTTGGGATAACTAGTTCCTGGAAGGTTGAGTTAAGCAGATCTTTCACTGAGCGAGCGATATGAGGTGTTGGCACATCTTGCATGAAAACAGTAGTTTCCAAAACAGGTATCACATGTACGAGGAGGTTCGGCAGTGTGCAGACGTAACGGTAGACCTGACAGGCCCTCTATGTGTATTCTCTAAAAAGAAGAACTAACCGAGAGTAAAAGTGCTTGTGAATCCACACAACTCGTCGTACAAAACACGCGGTTTGACAATAGCCCAAAATTCAGTAGTATATTTGCTGCACCTTGTAGCGTAAAATGTGTCTCCGCAGTCCACAGAATTTTGCCCGACCACATGCCATCAACTTGGAGCCCTACCAGAAACTGAAGAGCAAATTCAGAACGCTGCTGCGGACCATGAGATTTCAGTTGCTGCACCGTCTGGATCTTCTACTGATACTAGCGTAAAATAGACGGCAAAAGTTCCCTTAGTGTTGACCTTCGGGTGGACAATTCTCATGACACTAAACGAGCACTAACACTAGCCTGGTGACTTGCTCTGTGGTCACTTACAGCAACAGCAGCTTCGTCCACCGGGATAGGACGCCTTCCTCTTCAAGGCACCACACCAAGCTCACCCGTATTCAGTGACATCTCCTCAGACCAGTCAGTCGGAGATATTGTCTCAATGTAGCACTGTAATTGCTGCCTTTCACATAAAACAGTTTCACTAACAACGCACCGCTCTCTTCTCGAAAGCCACACTTTTCACTCACGTTATGGCTTGTCAAATGGCATTGTGGATGTCATATCGTCATACAAACACTGTACGAGTACAGCGCCAGATTTGCACCTGGTGCTCACAGTGGGAACTAATTTGTTTTCCAGCATGAATCGGTTCCTCAATAACGTTTAGCATATCTAGTAAGTTTCGCTGCCATACGATACTTACAGTCCACACTAAAACTCCGCGAGTAGCTGCACTTTAATTATAACCACCCGGTACATAACTGTCCGAATCATACTTTCGACGTATGCTTGCACAGCTCACCGTATGCAGAACACAACGTATTCCCGCTGTGGGTATCTGGTAAGGACCTGTGTGTTTACATCAGTGAGTGACACGAAACTAAGGGTACGTAAAGTAGCTGACTGCCTGTCGCGTAGTAAGCGGCAACAAGGCCGCTCTGTTGCCAGGACGCCAGAGCAGAGTCGATTTCCCAATAAACTCGCTTCATCAAGGGACACTGAACTGTAGCTTGCCTTCCTTATCGTTAGTGCCTTAGTACTCGAAACTTTCTAGTAAACTACATGCGACGTTAATTAAATAAATTGTTCCTACTTCCTTGCAAGAACACAAATTACGTTTTATTAGTCAAGCATGTTTCTCCACAGTTGTAGCATTTTCAGTGGGTTTTTCTTCCATAGCTCCTGTTATTATGTAATGTGTACCCTTTGGGTGTCGAATAAAATGCGTCACAAGTCTATTTTAATACGGTATGTCGTCTCCAACAAGAAATCTTAAAGCAATGTCTTTAGTAAATTTTTTGCGTAGAATAAGTTATATTCTAGAAACTGAAATAATAATAAAAATAAATAATAAGTATCAATCCAGGCGTTGCCTTAATATCTTTATGTTTTAGACGACATGTATTAATACAGACTTGTGACTTCTTTTGTTTGACAGCCACAGTGCACATATACTGTAGCAGAAGAAGCTATAGAAGGAAAATCCCCTGACGATGTCACAACTGTTGCGAAACCAGTTTAACTGATGAAACAAAACTGTGTCTTGGAAATAAGGCAGACTACGGAAATATACAGTAATGGAAATAAGTATTCATACACTAGAACCTGGAAAAGTAAACTGCCTTTATTGACAATACGAAACCAAAAGCACTAATTGGATATGCACTATACACATTGGCCAGTCGCCAATGCAGCTATGCTGGTAAATAGAACGAGAATGAACAAGCCTTTACAAAACAAAATATAAAAACGTCTGCCAAGTTATCTATTGCGTTGGGAATTAAGTATTCATACACCAACAGAAAATGACACTTCTAACAAAGCCAGAACATGTTTAATACTTCGTATGCATACCCTTCCAATCTATTACTTCTCGCAACCTCCGTGACATGGAATGGACCAACTTTCTTGTAGTTTCTGACGTGATACCTTCTCATTCTCGAAGGAGAGCCTCTTTCAAAGAGGCCCTACTACGGTTGTCGTGTTTTCTCACTCGTGTTTCCAGCTTACTCCACAAGTGTTCGATGGGATTCAGGTCCGGACTCTGAGCTGGTGTTTTAAGAGTGTGTCGAGTGTTGTAGAGCAACCACAGCCGGACAATTTGCGCCATACGTTTGGGATCACTGACCTGTTGCAAGTAATAATTTCTAGGAAGACCCAAGGCGTCAACACTCTGTTGTAAGTTCTGTTTGAGAATTTTCGTATACACAAATCTGTCCACGGTACCTTCCACAAACACAAATTTTCCGACACCGGAGGCTGACATACAGCCCCATACCATCACTCCATCACCCCCGTGTTTCACCGTGGGTTGAATGTTGTTTCGGTCGAGGTCTTCTCCAGACCAAGATCCTACCATCATTGTACACGATATTAAATTTGATTTCATCACTAAACAATACTGTATCCCAGAAGTCTGATGTCTTGGATACATGTTGTTTTCGCAATTTCGGCATACGACTTGTGTTGAAGATATTGGGCGACAACGATGTTTCGTTCCTCAATGGTCGTTTCATTCCTCTTGCTGTCCATTCTGCTGTTCCACGGTACCCATGTCCGACGTGCTGTTGATTCACGGCCGCCACACGACTACACAAGTGTGGCATGCACTCCGGGGCTCCGTCAGCCGTTTGTTTGGATGAAAGTAGTCGACTGTATGAATACATTTTGCCCTGTCGTAGACCGTGCAGAATGTAACATATTTTATTTTCCCAGAATAGATTCATGGCATACGGGAAGGTTCATTACCAAGAACATGGTTATCTGACGCTACATCATCGTACTTATTCGTATTGGCGCTGTGGGTGATTTACTATCGCAACACACCATCGTACTTTCTCACCACCTACTGTATGAATACTTATTTCCATGGCTGTATGTAAATCTCATGGGGAGGTTCAAATGGCTCTGAACATTATGGGACTTAACATCTGAGGTCATCAGTCCCCTAGAACTAAGAACTACTTAAACCTAACTAACCTAAAGACATCACACACATCCATGCCCGAGGCAGGATTCGAACCTGCGACCGTAGCGGTCGCGTGGTTCCAGACTGAAGCGCCTAGAACCGCTCGGCCACTGCGGCCGGCTCATGGGGAGGGTTCGGGACTGAATGGTGGATGTGTTGTGACCTCCCAGCGAAACTTCTGCAGCGTAATCGAAACTGCTTTGCCAGCAGGTGTACGGGCCATGCGATTTTCATACTTTTGGAAACCTTACGAAAGACGTTCATGGCCGCAGATTAGCTTCGGACGAAGAAGTGCTTGCCTGGTTACAATCTTGGTTCCCCTGAAGGGACTGACCGTCTTGTCTTACAGTGGGGAAAAAGTATTAACAGTTCTAGCGATTACATTTGGATTAATAAAAATTTTACTTACTTTGTTCCATGTGTCTCGTTTTCATTTGACTGCCCCTTATATTTTCCGCTAGCACGGGAACCAAGATTAAATTCCATTACGGTAGAGGTAAAATGTGTTAAAGAGATCATGTCATGTTGACAGATGAAACAGGATACAAAGAAAAGTGCAAAACATTTTATGTAAATAGCATCTCACGGCTTCAAGGCATTTGTCGAGTGCTTAAAATCGTGCCATTTGTACATTTTTATTTCACTAGTAATTACAATGCAGTGCACAATAACAAGACGAATACGCTGCTTGATACAGTAATCTCCATCTTCAATAACAGCCGCATGGTAGAGTTCAGGCAGGAATCCTATGCCGAAGAAATCTATTAGCCAGTTGCTAAGAAAAGCATCATGAAACACTTGCTCCTGATTGTTATTAGAGACCAGAAAAGATGTTAACTAGAGGGGAACGATCTGGTGAATATGTAGGGTGAAGAAGCGGTTCCCAACCAAGGTCAACAATCGCATCTTTGGTGATTCTGGCCGTACGCGCGCGTGCATTATCGAGGGTTTACAACATATGTTTTCCAAGTGTTTCGCTTTCGATAGCAACAGCGTGTCGTCTTAGCCGTCAAATATCAGCAGCACTTAAAAGTTTCATGGCAGCAGTCCATGATTAAGAATGAATGGTTCCACGAAACGCATAACACAAATTTTTGAGAGCATGCACTGTCCTTTGCACGGGGTGTTGCTTTTTCCGATGGGCTGAGCCACTCTTCCCTCTGCTTTAAGTTCACATACAGGCACCATTTCTCGCCACCTTAACAATGTTCCCAAGGAATGACTAGTGCCTACGGCAAGCCAAAAGGGTCTTGTACAAGCGCTCAGGTTTGTCTGCACTCCCTGTCTACAGTATTTAGTTCACATTTACACCTTACAGCCACAATGCAGCTTTCGCACAGTTCTGAATAAGAAGTTCGAGAGTGCAGAATATTTTAGAGCCATGCTCAAATTAATCAAATTTGCTTCCAAAATAATTATTATGCCTGGCGCTATTATTTCGGAAGTTATGGAAAGAAAAAGATAAGTACTGAGAATATGGACAAAAGCGTTACTTCTAAAACGTGTAACGCTTTCGCATGTTACTTTTTTGAATGAACTATATGTTGAGAATCAGAACTAGTGTAAATGATGCGATGGACGAAGACGCATTCTTTGTGTTGTTGCAGTATATCACATCGTGGTCAGGCACGCTGCGAAGAGCTTGTAACTATTTGTAGGGTAAGTTGTGCTGAAAAATAATTAAGAAACAAATTCGATTCGCTGCGCCGTTTCCGATTTACTTCGCACTGACGTCATCCAATCAGGCCGTTGCACGCGCAAATTCAAGCGGCACGCCAGATACAATTAGCGTCAGTTGTTCTCATGGCGTTGATTATAGCGCAACAGAGTGCTCAGTCTGTCGCTCGATCCTTATTACCGGCCCACGTCCAATTTTTGTATCGCTCTCTTGTTCGATTTTAGGAAACCACACGAACAAAACGTTTGGCGACACCGTCTGTGGTGGACCGCTTGAATTTGACGCACGAAGCGGTCTGATTGTCTAAACTTCAGCACTAATTAGCACGGAAACGGCGCAAAGTATCAAATTTTTTTACCAACAATTATTTCTCGGCAAAACCTATCCTCCAACACCCTTACAAGCTTTTCAACATTTTTCTGATCGCACTGGACTCGCATTCGTGAGGAGGACGGTTCAATCCCACGTCCAGCCATCCTGATTCAGGTTTTCCGTGATTTCTCCATTCTTCCCTAATCCGATGGGACTGATCACCTCGCTGTTTGGTTCCATCCCCCGAATCAACCAACCAACCAATCAACTGACTGCACTGTATAACCTTTGTGTCCAACCCTGCGAGCATTTCAAAGCAAGTATCAAAGCGACCCAAGAAGTAAGAGTCTGTCACAGAAACTGTAAAAAAAAACGTTGATATGAAGTTAGGCGGCCGGGGTGGCCGAGCGGTTCTAGGCGCTTCAGTCTGGAACCGCGGGACCGCTACGGTCGCAGATTCGAATCCAGCCTCGGGCATGGATGTGTATGATGTCCGTAGGTTAGTTAGGTTTAAGTAGTTCTAAGTTCTAGGGGACGACCTCAGAAGTTAAGTCCCATAGTGCTCAGAGCCATTTGAACCATTTGATATAAAGTTGTGATAAAATGAATTTTTTAATTGGAGCTCTTGCCACATCTCCACCACAACTGCGACAGGCCCTTTCTCTCCTTCTCTCTCTCTCTCTTGGTGTGTGGCTCTGTTTTCTTAGTGTTTTAGTGTTAAGTATATTATGTATGGTCCAAAAATACTAGTCTTCCTCCAGTGTGGTCCAGGGAAGCTAAAAGGTTCGACACGCCTGCTGTAAAGAGAAATAACACTGTAATGAGCACATCGTTAAGTGTTTACAAAAGACTTGTATTAACAATGAGGTATTTGACAACTGGTACAAGATACACTGACCCGATCTTCTCTACTGTTTTATCAGTTTAATTATTGAACCACATGTCGTGCCATAAAATTATGTAGTACTCAAGCACTTCATTTGGTTTGCACATCTGGTCTGTGTCAGTTTAAGAGCCACCAGACTTCGCATCTTTGATTTTCTTCAGATCGTTATTAATTTACTTTTTTACAGTACATGCTCAAAATTTATAGATTTATAAGCCTTTTCGCCAGTTCTAGCTTCGTAATTGATGTGAGACCGTTGCTTTTAATAAGGAAAGCTTTATGTCGAATCATGTCTCTCTTTTAATTTAGTCTTCGCTTCGACCGTCGTATCTAGTTTTACAACACAAACAATAGCATTTCAAGCTCCTTCCATCTATTATTCAGTAGTCAGAATGGTTGCTATATTCCCTGCGCTTTCCTTAAATTACTTAAGGCAAAAGCCTGGGCGATATCATTTAAAACTACACGACAGATTTTGCCGCGGCTATTAGCATAAGCTGAAAAAAATGACAATGGTTTTAAGAGCTACCCGTAACTTCAAAGGTATTTTATTGAAACTTTCCGAACACAGTGCTTAAGGCGAAGGTAGTTCAACAGCTTCCCAAGCATATAGTCTCACTGAAAGTGTTCATCCCTCCGAAACTGAGCTCTTCATAAAGGATAACGACGCAACTCTTCCTTTCATTTACTAGAGTCTGAAAGTCGACTTCAAGCCTACGCCTTCATTTGCTAAATGAGTACTTGCCTTAATAGATTTTCCGATTTCCTTATTGTTGTGTGTCCTTTGCGCGTATCGTAAACCACTCACAGAGACCTGCATGCTCCAGTAATTAGAGCCCAGCAAAAGATTAATTAAAATTATTCTGTGTTAATACCGCGTCAATGTATACAATACTTGAAATGCTAAAATAATAAACACATACATGTATTCAGCACACCGCTAACAAAAATTTAGGTTTTGTATTTCTTGCAGATCAAGTCAAATAATTTAGCCAGATGACATTAGACAAATGTCGGGCCATGTGTTGCAGTGGCAAAACGCTAGCTTGGAAACCTCGAGGCCGCGGAGTCGAATATCGGCAACACCGTAAAAATTTTCAGTCTGCACGGGGACGGGCCTTCACCTCTCAACGGCCGGCCGGAGTGGCCGTGCGGTTCTAGGCGCTACAGTCTGAAACCGAGCGACCGCTACGGTCGCAGGTTCGAATCCTGCCTCGGGCATGGATGTGTCTGATGTCCTTAGGTTAGTTAGGTTTAATTAGTTCTAAGTTCTACGTGACTGATGACCTCAGAAGTTAAGTCACATAGTGCTCAGAGCCATTTGAACCATTTGAACCTCTCAACGATGTGAGGAGTCGCTACAAACAACTCTTTGTTTGGATTCCACGTTAAAATGTTAGTCCCCTTTCTCCCTCTGAATAACTGCGGTAGACTAGCGACACGCAAGTAGACCAAATGGCGTCCAATTGAAAACCTTGCGCTCGCCCATTGAGCCGCACAAAATAATAACAATTACAATAATAACTGTTCGACAGTGGGAATCAAGAAGGTGCTTAAAACATCAATGTTGGCCTGTGTTGTGATAGTGCTACGTAAAACAACAAGGTGTGTAAGGCCCCTCCATGAAAACACGACCACACCATAACACCACCGCCTCCGAATTTTACTGTTGCCACTACACACGCTGGCAGATGACGTTCACCGGGCATTCGCCATACCCACACCCTGCCGTCGGATCGCCACGTTGTGTACCGTGATTGTCACTCCACACAACGCTTTTACACTGTTCAATCGTCCATTGTTTACGCTCCTTACACAAAGAGAGATGTCGTTTGGCATTTACCGGCGTGATGTGTGGCTCATGAGCAGCCTCTCGACCATGAAATCCAAGTTTTCTCACCTCCCGCCTAACTGTCATAGGCCTCGCAGTGGACCATGATGCAGTTTGGAATTCCTGTGTGATGGTCTGGATAGATTTCTGCCTATTACTCATTACGGTCCTATTCAACTGTCGCCGGTCTCTATCAGTCAACAGACGAGGTCGACCTGTACGCTTTTGTGCTGTACTTGTCCCTTCACATTTACAGTTCACTATCACATCGGAAACAATAGACCTAGGGATGTTTAGGAGTGTGGAAATCTCGCATACAGACGTATGACACAAGTGACACCCAAGCACCTAACCACGTTCTAAGTCCGTGAGTTCCACAGAGCGTCTCATTCTGCCCTTTCACGATGACTAATGTCTACTGAGGTCGCTGATATGGAGTACTTGGCAGTAAGTGGCAGCACAATGCACCTAATACAAAAAACGTATGTTTTTGGGGGTGTCTGGATACTTTTGATCACATAGTGTATATCGTTTATGCTACCTGTTGAAGGGCTTTTGATTATTCAGTCACAGTCATTTAGTATCGGAAAGTGACAGGATGTAGTGCTTTAGTTGTTGACCAGTGGCCAATAACCAGCAGCAGGAGCAGTATCTAACTTATAAACAGCATTAGTTTAGTCATTTCTTGATCTGCATCCTTCTAAAAGTGAACTATAACTGTTTATTCGTCGGTGCACACTGAGGTGACAAAAGTCATGGGATAGCGATATACACATCTATAGATTGCGGTAGCGTCGTGTACACAAAGTATAAAAGGGCAGTGCGTTGGGGGAGCTGTCAAATGTACTCAGGTGACTCATGTGAAATGGTTTCCGAAGCCATTGTGTCTGCACGACGGGTATTAACAGATAGATGGTAGCTGGAGGTAGATGCATTTCCATTTCCGTAATTTGCCCGGAATTCAATATTCCGAGATCCTAAATGTCAAGAGCTTGCCGAGAATACCAAATTTCAAGCATTACCTCTCTCCACGGACAAAGCAACCGACGCCGTCCTGTTAACGAAAGAGAGCAGCAGCGTTTACGTAGAGTTGTCATTTTTAACAGACTAGCAACACGGCGTCTAGAAAACTGTGGCTTGGTCAGATGAGTCTCGATTTTAGTTGGTAAGAGCTGATGATAGAGTTCGAGTGTGGCGCAGACTGTACGAAGCTATGGACACAGTTTGTCAACAAGGGCCGGCCGGTGTGGCCGAGCGGTTCTAGGCGCTTGAGTCTGGAACCGCGAGCGCTACGGTCGCAGGTTCGAATCCTGCCTCGGGCATGGATGTGTGTGATGTCCTTAGGTTAGTTAGGTTGAAGTACTTCTAAGTTCTTGGGGGACTTATGACCTCAGATGGTAAGTCCCATAGTGCTCAGAGCCATTTGAACCATTTGTCAACAATGCACTGAGCGAGTTGGTGCTGGCTCAATAATATTGTGGGCTGTGTTTACATGGTGTGGACTGTGTCCTCTGGTCTAATTGAGCAGATCACTGACTGGAATTGGTTATGTTCGGCTACTTGACGACCATTTTCAGCCTTTCATGAGCTACCTGTTGCCAAACAATGATCGAATTTTTATGGATGACATTGTGCCATGTCACCGGCCCTCAACTGTTAGCAATTGGTTTGAAGAACATTCTGGACAATTCGAGCGAATGATTTAGCCACCCAGATTGTCCGACATGAAACCCATCCAACATTTGTGGAATATAATCGAGAGGTCAGTTCGTGCACAAAATCCTGCAGTGGCAACACTTTCGGCATTATGGACGGTATAGAGGCACATTGGCTCAATGTTTCTGTAAGGGACATTCAACGACTTGTTGAGTCCATACCACGTCGAGTTGCCGCACTACACCGGGCAAAAGGAGGTCTGACACAATATTAGGAGGTACCCAATGAATTTTCTCACCTAAGCCTACAGGAGTGCTAATTTATTTTCAGAGATGCTTACGTATTTTACAAGCGTTATCATCTCGTAAGCTGACTTTGTAGTCAACTTTCAGGTCATATGCGCCAATATCGTCCGATTCAATTTGAATTTGCGAATGTTGCAGATCTTAGCCGCTGACCAGTGAACAGAACCAGTACTTAGTTTTTAGTCTATCACAGCTTTGGTTGGTACAGATTTTCGTGGTAAGTAGTTTTGCAAAGCAGTTAGTGTATAGGGACTGTGGTTGCTGGGCGAGGACTCAATATGAATTGGCCGCTGTCGGGTAACAGCTAGAGGTTGCGCTGGCCAAGCTTCAGGCTGCTGGGCTGAGCTACGGCGACAGTGGGTAACTTAGCTAAGGCTGCCGTACCTTCAGTGCCATAGAACTCTCATGGAAACCCCGCAGTCACCGCGTCTTCTGATAAACAACATCTGATCGATTTGTCCTCGGCCATAGGTGAGTGGCTGAAAGTGATGGTTGGTTCAAATGGCTCTGAGCACTATGGGACTTAACATCTCTGGTCATCAGTCCCCTAGAACTGAGAACTACTTAAACCTAACTAACCTAAGGACATCACACACATCCATGCCCGAGGCAGGATTCGAACCTGCGACCGTAGCAGTCGCGCGGTTCCGGACTGAGCGCCTGAACCGCTAGGCCACCGTGGCCGGCGGAAAGTGATGGGTTCGCATATTTCAGAATTGGTACCGGCCACAGGGCTATCCCTTTACGTCTTCGCAATTGGTATGAGACAGTACCTAATAGCACATCACATACAGCAGTAATCTGTTGACCTAGTGATGGTGTTCCCTGCCAAGACCGGGCAATCACGCGAGGATTACATGCTTCTCGTTGGAAGCTCCGACTATGGGCAGGTAATGGAGACCGTCAGGGAAACAGCAGGCAGGTCGGGAGAGAAGATGTACTCTTGTGAAGCTTGCTGTGAGGTCCTTTCCGAGAAGGCGGGTACCAGGTTGAGATTCATTGGGGGAGTGCTTAGAAAATGTAGTCCATCAACAAAGGAGGTGGCTTACAAAACACTCGTTCGACCTATACTTGAGTATTGCTCATCAGTGTGGGATCCGTACCAGATCGGTTTGACGGAGGAGATAGAGAAGATCCAAAGAAGAGCGGCGCGTTTCGTCACAGGGTTATTTGGTAACCGTGATAGCGTTACGGAGATGTTTAATAAACTCAAGTGGCAGACTCTGCAAGAGAGGCGCTCTGCATCGCGGTGTAGCTTGCTCGCCAGGTTTCGAGAGGGTGCGTTTCTGGATGAGGTATCGAATATATTGCTTCCCCCTACTTATACCTCCCGAGGAGATCACGAATGTAAAATTAGAGAGATTAGAGCGCGCACGGAGGCTTTCAGACGGTCGTTCTTCCCGCGAACCATACGCGACTGGAACAGGAAAGGGAGGTAATGACAGTGGCACGTAAAGTGCCCTCCGCCACACACCGTTGGGTGGCTTGCGGAGTATAAATGTAGATGTAGATGTAGATGGAGATGTAGAAAAAGCCCTTCCAACAGCGGTAAATCTTTTGGCGGCGCGAATGACCCATGCCTCCTTGATTCTGAGGACATCCTCGATTTCCTTAGATTCCCGCCTGCAATAAATCTTTGTGTGGAGTATCACCGAGCCAGGTGGCGGACTGGTAAGGCACTGTATGGGAACCCACGAGCCTGTCTTTTATAAATGATCTGTCCACTGCAGCTGCAATAACAGATCGCTCCTCAGGGGCGTATCATGAGAAATAAAGTGGCAGAACAGAGTTTGAAGAACACGATAAGTTATAGGACGGGGGCCTGTAAGCAATGTATGCTGAGAGTGTCTCATTTAATTTTCTATTAATTCTGCATAGAGATGCGGAGGGGTTCATTAACTATGAAAGGTGAAATCAGGGCATTACTGTACATTAATGTTTCATTTTGTAGATGACGTAGCAAAAATTAAAGAAATCTAGCGTTAATTAAAAACAACTCATTGAGAACAAGTAGTGCATAGCTGATCAGAACTGGTTATGATTACTAATTTTTGGGAAGTTTCTGAGGGGGATGGGAGTAATGAAATGATGACGCCTGTTTTTTAATCATCATTGTCCTGTCACGGAGTTGAACAATGAGTATGCAGTGACTCAAAGGCGAAAGGATGGCAACCAGTGAAATCAGACGTAATACTAGGGCAAAGCGACCGGTTGAGGTTCCTCAATTCCACAAATTCATGGAGTTAACGCGCCTATCCTGCCCAAAAATGCTGCTGCTGCGACGAGTTCTTACCGTAGTCAGAAGGCGCCCTACGGCTCTCCTCAGAGTCTGGAGCCTGGTTGTGGTGGCCTCTCCAAAGTATGTAGCCAAGATCTTCTGCCCAAAGCCCAAGTGTTTCTCTCTCTCTCTCTCTCTCTCTCTCTCCCTCCCTCTCTCTCTCTCTCTCTCTCTCTCTCTCTCTCTCTTTCTTTCTCTCCCTCTCTCCCTCCCCTTCCAGAAGCCGCTGTCGAAGTCTCCTTCTCTTCCGTGTACCAAGTTAGAGTCCTCGAAAACACCATTTTTCTCGTTCTGGTGGCTGTTTCCTGTGCATCTAAAGTTTTTCGTCCAGTCGCTAAATTTACCGCCAATACTGGCGAATGGTACATTTTTGTAATGATTGCATTCCAGAGATTCCATAAAAATATGCACCCAAACCATTGACTTGCCGCCCACCTCAGTCTCAGTACAGGACATCCACCGATGAATGCTAGCGGTTTTGCCGCTGGCGCCTTTTCACCTCCGTGGCAAAACTAAAAGCAAAAAAATTATCAAACTTATCTTGGCATCAAAGTGGCGGGCCACCAACCATGCAATAACAGTTCCAACCAGTTTTGGTACGCTTTCTAAAGATATTATCTGTGGCCGGAGCCTCTGCTTTCGCAACCTAAGCGAGACGCCTACAGCATTTGTACGAAATCTCTCACTCCATCAGGAACGTTTTTCACGTCATCTTAGGGGTGCTTACTATGGCCATCAGCTTAAAATGGGGGAGCAGTCGGGAGGGGGAGGGGGAGGAGCTGTGTTTTAACGCAGCGACAGAGTCTCACTATATTGTCCCCTGGTCCTGTGGCCTGGCTCCCCCATCCTCGTGGTCCCTACATAGCGATAAGTTCACTGTCCAGTCTGAAAGGAGGCTGCTTCCCGCATCACCACGTGGTGTGGTCGGCATCCTCATTCGAGTGTCCGCTCGCCCCGAAAGACCACTTGTTTGTCTCAATACGCAGTTTGAATTCCAAGTGGGAATATCAAGCCTAATTGTCATTAACATGTTACTTCATCCCGTCATCTCATTCGTGAATGAGATATGGCTAGCCAGAGTAACTAACTACTTTTCAACTAGATTCGCATTCGGGAGGTTATCAATTAGGTTCCTCATCTCGCTTATGGGAAATGCTGTGATAGTTCCTATAGCAAGAAACGACTGACTTTCTACATCATCATTCCTCAATCTGACTTTGTCGCCAATGGGACATTATACCTTAGCTTTCTTTCTTCTTTCCCTTATCGAAATATTTCTCCAAATTTTATTAAAAATATTTAAACTATCTTTCCTTTGACCTTTCTGTAAATGCTGTCTCTTCCACCTCCTGTTCAGTTGTCTTTGGCCTCGTAACATTCCGATCACTACACCACTAACTACTTGGAAAACGTCCGCCTTTTTCCCGAATGGTATCACGTATAATTTCATGTTTCCTCGTTTGCTAGGCTATGACTTACAATTCTGTTTGCATTTTGATTTTGGTTTTTTCTAGCAAAGGAAATGCTTCCAGAATTACTCCTATTATTTGTTTTAAATGCGAATAGTACATTCTTAGCGAGTTTCTCATCTCGTTTATATGTGTCTAAGAAAGCGTTGTGATTTATCGGTTGTGTCGAGTATTTCGTGATTTGATGTGAAACTGTCAACATAGTTAGAACTGGCCCGCCCGGTTGGCCATGCGTTCTAACGCACGGCTTTCCGAGCGGAAAGGAGCGCCTGATCCCCGGCACGAATCCGCCAGGCGGATTTGTGTCGAGGTCCGGTGAACCGGCCAGTCTGAGGATGGTTTTTAGGCGGTTTTCCATCTGCCTCGGCGAATGCGGGCTGGTTCCCCTTATTCCACCCCAGTTACACTATGTCGGCGATTGCTGCGCAAACAAGTTCTCCACGTACGCGTACGCCACCATTACTCTACCACTCAAACATAGGGGTTACACTCGTCTGGTGTGAGACGTTCCCTGGGGGTTCCACCGGGGGCTGATCCGCACAATAACCCTGGGTGCGGTGTGGGGCGGCGGAGGGGTGAAGTGGACTGCGGTAGTCGTTGTGGGGTTGTGGACCACTGCGACTGCGGCGGGGACGGAGCATCTCCGTCGTTTCCAGGTCCCTGGTTAACATGCAATACAATACAATGTTTAAAATTTGAGACTAGTTGTCTGATACATTAAAGCTGCGTGCTGTACTGTAACTCGAACCGAAAACCTTTTCTTTGGTGGCAGTGTTCTTACCGATTGAGCTATCCATACACGACTAAAGACCCACCCTCAGAGCCTCACTTCTGACTGTACCTCCATGCAAGGAGTGAGTATGCTCTGGTGGAGGATGGTGGGTCGGGGTGAGTCAAAAGCCACTCGATGTCAGCAGAATCCCTGTAATACTTATCAGTATATCTTAGTACACTGCATGACGGAGTTAAGGGAGTACTTTTTCGAAACGTCGTAATTGACTCACATTGCGACGGATGAGTTTTAAGTTTGGCTCAGAGGTGCCTAAAGCCCTTTTCTGTAATTCTGTAAAAGCGTGACACCCTGTGACGTCATGCTCGTTCTCGACCACACTCCAAACACCAAGGTGTCGACACAGGAGAAGAAAAGGCCACAGTGCGGAAGTTCATGTGAGGTTAAGGGGGGTTAATTATGTCAAACTGGCGTCATATTTCAACAAAATTCTGCCCTACGCTACCGTGGACATGTTACATGATGGTAAGGTCGTCACAGCCCCTCTTACGAACATTTCACCCCTTTTTTTTGGCATCTCTGCGATGGAAGTCTGAACCGCGACTCTCAGCAGTGCGTCAATGAAAGTCCCTTGAGTGTTGATTCCCACACATATCGCGGTCGAAAATAACAATTCGTAGTGCGATGAGCAACAGGAAGATGTTATTGACAGCCATCGACACTGCTGACACCCTCGGGCGTTTCAACCCTTCCCTAAGGACGTTGTTAGGTTGCATCCCCACTCAATGCGATCGCACCCATTTAGAGTGCAGCACGACCGGAATTTTTACTCTCGTTTATAGGTTGGAACACTAGGGACTATTCAAAACCATTCAACGAAATTTGAATGTGATCTGAAGCAGCAAAGGATACTTATGCTTTTTCAGCCCTCCTCTTTTGCACTCTCCTGTGTCCTGAAGAAAACGACAAGGCATCTCTTTAAGACCCCTTAGTTCGGCAACTCCTCCTGTGCCACCCATGCAACTTTATTGAGCACGTTACAAACGCACCTGTCAGAAATTTCGACACCAGTTCAGCTTAGCGGTCGCTATAACGGCTGATGGTAAGCAAATCCTTCGACACCCCTTTGGTGCAGTTTTCCTGCCTTCAGGCGCTGTAGCAGCCTCCAGGGTAAATTAGTGTCAAAGTTCCCGACAGTTACATTTGTAACGTGCGCAACTAAGTTGGGTGGGCGGCACCGAAAGTGTTGCCGAACCGTGGCGAGGGTGAGGGGTGGGGGTGGGGGTGGGGGGCATAGGGGGCATTTTTCGCTTTTAGTCATGCTCATACTTATGTTTCACCTCCGCGTGGGTATCAATGCCCCAGGGAAAGGGGTGGTTTCATTGTCGCCCTTTATGCCACTCCCTGAGGCCTTTTCGTGTCGATTCTGAGCGGTGGAATGTCTGAAATGTTTTACTCGGCCACCTGCAAGGAAACCGTGTTATTTCAATGCTGGGTGTCGCTGTTCTAGCTTCCATCGCAGAGACTTCGAAACAGGGGTGAAAAATTGGTAAGAGGGGCTGTGACGACCTTCCCATCGTGTGACACGTCCACGGTAGCGCTGAGCAGAATTTTGGTGGAATCTGATGCCAATCTGATATAATTAACCCATCTTAACCTCACATGAACTTTCGCACTGTAACCTTTCCTTCTCATGAGTCGACATCTTGGCTTTTGAAGCTTGTTCGAGACCGAGGATGACGTCGCAGGGCGTCATGCTTTTACACCATTACAGGCGAAGGTTGTAGGCACCTCTAAGGATAATTTCAAACTTACACGTCGCACTGGGAGACAATATGGGGTTTCGAGAAAGGGATCCTATAATCTTATTGCGAAGTGTAGTAGCTCAGACAAACAGCTGTTGGGCGTTGGAAGGTGGGCATCGGCCCACGGATCTCAGCTGCTAAGGCCAGTGCAGACGGGTGGCGGAGTGAAATTGCTTGGCAAAAGTTCCTGGTTAGTAGCTGAGCTGCGTTAGAAGCTGATCCAGATATGACCATGCCAAGTGCTGGATGGGCTGTGAAAGCCTGCCCCAGTGGCGATTGGTGACAGGAGTACAGATATCCAGCAGCAAACTGGGTCTGGTTGGCAGCACCTGCCACTGGCGGACGGCCAGTGGCTCGGTGGCTAGGAGGGCCTATCTTCAACATACCACCAAACAATGTTGTGGCCCGGTAGGTGGTCCTGTCAGGAAGAAGCTGGAGCGGTAGCGACCTCACGATGGAAGCCGATACTGTGACGGACACGAACACAATGATCTGCCGATTCGATCCCATGACCAGCCTAGTTCGACGGCCAATATTTATACACGCCAAAGCGGGTTTGTTGTTGTGATGCTGCCGCAAATGTTATGTACGACGTGTGCTAAAGAGTCCCTGGTTCCAGTAAGCCTCTGGACACTGGGAGACGGCCGACGATGCGCAGTGGGTGCTGTAGTGTAATGCTGCGCCAGTATATTGCGACTAGTGTCATTTCTATGGCATCGAGCCTTCTCGCCTAGGCTGGTCCCATTAAACCTGTCTCACAGTTTTCAAGCGTCACAGAAGTTCTCTTGTGTTTTTCCAGATTTACATTTTATATTGCATGTGCAGATGTTAATAGCATTCAATAATCTCCGGCAGTACTACCGAAAGCATAGCAGAGAGTAAGATTTCAGTTCCCACGCTACCTGAAGTAACCGCTGGACCATCTGACATTGCCAGTAGAAGGTGGGATGAGGTGCTGTGGCTAGCCTTGAGAAAGATAGTTACATCGACCAAAGATACATAGGGAAGCCACAGACATTCTGACGCAAAGCAAATGGTTTTTTTGATAGATATTTACTAATAAATGCCACTTTTTCTGCTACATATACTGGGAGAAGCCTACTGGTCATAAGCACTTTCTTACAACAACATTGTGATGCAAGAAAGCAGTCGTTTCAATAAACAAGTGAACAATGTTTAAGATAATGAAGTTGTAAGAACAGCTACGATATTTCACGATTATAAATACGAGATTCAGACTGCGCGCCATAGTCGCCAGTCACCGATAAGGTACTTTCCGAACTAGTTCTGTTCTGTCTGTTACTGTCTTTTCGTAAATAAACACATCATAAAGGCAGCCACAAACATTTTTGAAGTGATATGGCTTATCGCATCATCACTTAGAAATTACAGCGTATTATAGAGCTGCGCTTTGCAGAGAATTCGATGGCCCTAATACTGCTTCTGCGAGGAACATCAACTACGAGAGCTTTGCAGCAAAATAGGCAGGAGGAATTCCTACGCGACGACTCACTAAGATATCTAACGACACGTTGTCTTAATCCCTGTAAATTTCGGATGGAAAAGCACTCCCATTCATGCTGTACGCCTATTATGTCATCCTATACGGACTCATTAAGTAAACTGTGACATTTCAGGAGATTTACTAAAGCGGTGGCATCTTAGGCTATAATCCGCGAAACAAACGATGTCGTGCATAAATGGCTTAGCCACAGGTTTGGGGATTGTTTGTAGAATGAAATTTTCAATCTACAACAATATGTGTGCACACTCCATTTCAGAGTGAAAGATTCATACTGCTTCAATGGTACTTAACCTTAGGTGGATGTTTGAATTTGACCTCTGTTTACTCGTACAGCCATTTGTAGTTTTTTAGTTTAAAAAGTTAGCTTTCTACTATTCTCATGTCAACTGTAAAGGACAATAATAACGATGATTTTGCCCAGTCATTTGAATTCTGATTTACACTGCTGTTCTCCGTTGACTGCGCAGACATGAAGGACTTCGGCCACCTGTCGAGCAAGACGGTGACGGAGGTGCTGATGCTGGAGATGAAGATGGCGCCCGCCGCCAAGACTTACCTGGTGTCCGGATACCCCAGGAGCATGCGCGACGTCGTCGAGTACACCGAGAAGGTAAGATCGCAGCTCGTGCCTTTACCGGCCATGTTTCTACCAGCCCTGGATGCTCGAGGGCTGTGTACTTCTCTGTGGATATTACTGTAGAAACGTCTGCACAAAGTTTATAAGAGGTGGAACCCCTCCACGTCCACACCGGCATGATGGCCAACACAAAAGGTCTACTGCCATCTCTGCATAAGGGTTAGTATTCACTAAAGTGAGGTGTCGCAGGATGTGGGTACTGCGATGTCTGCGTACGTCTGGTTAGGATTAACCATTAATACGCGCTCATCTGGAGATAGATTGGTCGAAATCTGACGAAGGGTAGCGGTTTGAAGGGCAGAGGAAAAAAAGTGCCAAAGCAAGAGCCAAGGGAAAAAAACCTCTGCGAAAGTTAGGTCGGGCGGCAAGAGCAGTAGCGGTTGTCTTGCTGCCTGCGATAGGTTGTGTAAGGATAGGCTTTGTTAGTAGTGGGTATCATGCATGTCGATACCTTGACGTTGTGCGTTTGAGCTGCTCGGCGGCTGGCGCTGGGTGCTGGTACAGAGTCCTCGTTCAGCGTCCTGCAACCTGCAACAGTTAGGTTTGTTATCGGTCTTGTGTCCGATAGGTCATATGCCGGAGGCACAGTGTGAGGGAATGCTGGCGTGTTGTTTGTGCGTCTGTGTGCGAGCTCGTCGGTGTCCCTGCTGTGGCCTGTTGGTTGGCTCTAATAGCAGCTGGTAGTTGCCAGTCAGTGTTGCTGATATGCAGGGGCTTACCGGCGTTTGTCGCTGTTTGCGTATGTTAGTTTACCATAGGTGGTTATGCCCTAGCTAGCAGTACACAAAGTTTAAGCTAACAGGTATACAGGGTGAGGAAAAATTAGCGCACTCGGACTTCGTAGCGCGATTCCTCACATGCTGCGCATATTTTAGGCTGCAAATGGACTTAAAAGATTGGCAATCTGGCAACACTGTAATCACGTGTACAGTAACTACTTCTGTCAGTATATGGCAATATTGCTGTGTAGTTGGTGCAATGTAGAGTGTTTTGGGTTAGCATGCAGAAAGTCTAGGGTTCGAGTCTCGGTCGAAGCTTATTTGTTTTCATTTGCTAAAAGTAGTCTGCGTAGTACAGTATCTGGTAGCTTAATCGTCATAAAGCGATTTCAGAACGTTTGGAGTTACATACTACGAACACAGAAACGGAAATACAGTCGTCTTCATTGGTTAGCTTTTTTTAAAAAAAAAACTTTCGCACGTCGTAGATGTGAATTGTTCCACACCACTGCATCTACTAGATTCCAAACCTGTTTTGTGTTACCCTCACCCAATGGTCCGATCGATTAATACCAACTATGCTACGTTCACAGGTCCATTACATTTCGTAAGCGCCTTACGTCACCAGCAGGGCTAGCAGCCTGCTTTGCAAATAATTTCGATGGGACCATCGGTGGAGTGTACACTCAAAACAGGTTTGGAATTTAGTAGATACAGTGGCGTGAAACAATTCGCGTCCGCGAGGTGCTAAAGGTTTCTTTAAAAGTTGATCAAACGAAAAAGATTTCATTTCCATTTCTGTGTTCGTAGCACGTAACTGCAAATGTTTTGTGGAACACCCACTGCAATCACTGTATGTCGATTGAGACGCCAGGAAGCGTACCACGGAAACTACTGTTAGCAAATAAAAACAAATAAGCCTAGACCCAGAATCGAACCCTGACTTCTTGCATGCTAACCCAAAATGCTATCCACTGCACCAACTGCACAGCACTACTGCTATGTGCTGACAGGGGTAGTTACTGCATACATGATTAAAATGTTGCCAGATTGCCAATCTTAAAGAGGAAGCGCGCTGCGAAGTCCAAGTAAGCGATTTTTTCTTCGCCCTGTGTAGCAGGGAAAGAGTACAGACAGTGGGTGCTTCCGGAATCAAATGCATTGCTTTTTGCTTGTAATTTTACTGATGTTCACTAAATAAATCAACACTTTCGTATCCTAGTCGGAAATAGGTGGAAACAAAGTTCGTGATCACTCGCACAGACATTGCTGATGCGGAAATCAGTGGAGCAAATAGACAGTTCTGCGTGGCCGGTCACAACAGAGTTCACTTTATTCAAGTGTTGGCCAGTACCAAAGTCCAGGAACAGCGAAGGTACTCGTAAAGTGTGAGGAGTCTGCCCAAAGAGTGGTCCGAATCGGGGAAATGTAAACAGATCAGGCTGAGATGAGTATAATCGTGTGGCACTTAGACAACGTTCTGGATTGAACGAGAGAGACAGAAGCGACCGGCCGTGGTATTTACCAGCGGTGTCACATCAGAAGACATGAGCACCTCACATGATGGTTGCATCCTCCACAGGACCATGCATCAACCCAGCCAGGGAATCTATGAACACCTGACTGCATCGATATTCGTTCTGGGCATTGTAAAGCGTACGTGGAAAGTTCCGCATGTTTCTCCATATTATATGTGTGGACTGCGGTCAGTAGCTCGAGCTCCTATAATTAATTTTTATCTATAGCAGTTCATAAGTAACTGTGAAGAGTTACCACAAAAGAAGAAAAGTGGGCAGTGTTGTGGAAAATTTTTTTTCGTGAATTGATGGTAGAGGAATGCCTCAGCACAATGCTTCCTATGATGCTAGACAACTGTCAGCATCACAATATTCCTAGACAATGGCCTTCGCTAGGGCGCTTTCTGCTCAAGTGAATGTTGTTGCATTACCAAACCTTTTGAAGGATAACTAGTTGACACCATGACAGTCATAAGGGGCCTATTAACATTAGCGGGTCACACAATTCAACCAGACCATGTCAAAGTCAGGAAGCTTGATTTTATTAGTGATGGTTATGAGGTCGTAGTTGTTAAACGCAGCGTTAAAATGTAGGCTCAACCACCTTTCACAATGCATATGCGTTAAAATTGATGCTTTTCGAAAAAGCAAGCCGTCCTTATCAGAAAGGTAACGACGCCATTAGAATAGAAAAATTTCTCAGTTGGCGATGGGTGCTTGGAAGAAATCTCTCTTGTCCTCGTTATTTTGTCAAACCACGGGAAGGCTTAAATTAAAACGGTCGGACGGGAGCTCCAATCAACTAGACAGCGACTCCAGAACCTTAGGTCTCCTCAACGCCACTTGGTTTTCGTTAGAACTATGTTAGATCATGTCGGTCAAACATTTTAAGCTCTTGGGTGATAGGCAGTACATAATATCACATACAAATTTCGAATTCATGAGAAGGTATCAATGAATTCATTTATAGTGCAAGTATTACCTTTCTCTCTTGTTTCCTAAAGCCATCTTTAGTGCATTTTCCTCCTTTTATCATCTTCTGTACTCAAATAGTTGTTTTCACGTGCCCGTGCGCCTGTATTTCACAGTAATAATTAAATATAGCACTATGTGCTTGTTTGTCATTTATATTACACTAAAGATAAAATCCTTTGTCGCAATTTTGTGTATTGACTTCGCAGCACATTGATTTCTTCTGTAAGCTGAGATTGCAGCGTGTAACTGTTTTTTTTTCTTTTTAATTATAAAGGGGCCCCCCTTCTCCACTCTCAGCTCATCCAAAGATCCTTCGTCGGCGAGCTTCAATGGTTTAGTTAAATTTAAACGTAAAGGTTGTGTCCCGACAAAGGGTGATTAATAATTTTCTGACGTTTACAGCAATAAAGAAGGTAATCAAGAAATAAATGGCATGAACTGAAACTGTAAATCTTTCTCAGAGTCCACGTGCCGTGACGAGAATTCCTTTTTGAGAACTGAAACATTTATGGTGTATAGCAAGAACAAAAAGTGTAGTTCTTTATAATGAAAATTAATTTACGAGTATCTTGGCGTACTGCTCTTCTTAAAGCAAAATAACAGAACGAAGGACAAACACAATTGACAGCAGATGGTCGAATTGACAGCCCGTCTTAAGAGTTTAGAAGCCTGCGTCGTTACTTGGCTGTCAGATGGAAAAATGAAATATTCACTGGTCATTATACAACAATAATAATCGTTTTCGAAGCACTTTGTCGAAACCGTTCTTCTGTGGGTAATAAATTAATCATCTTCTAAATCAAAAGACCCTGAAAGAAATATTAAGTTAAAAAAATAAAGAAATAAACTGGCAGCAGACATTCTCTCCGATAACCCGAGTAAATGTTCACCTCCAGAGATTACGTCCTGTTTGGGAATAAAATGTACCTCAAATAAAGGAAATTTAAATATAGATGGCTAACGAATGTTTTCAAATGTTCAAAAATGTTCAAATGTGTGTGAAATCTTATGGGACTTAACTGCTAAGGTCATCAGTCCCTAAGCTTACACACTACTTAACCTAAATTATCCTAAGGACAAACACACACACCCATGCCCGAAGGAGGACTCGAACCTCCGCCGGGACCAGCCGCACAGTCCATGACCGCAGCACCTTAAGACCGCTCGGCTAATCCCGCGCGGCTAACGAATGTTTTCATCCTACCCTTCCTGAATTTGACTGAGTCACGCGGTTTTTGTAGGTGTTTGTTAATTCGTAATTCTTGCTGCAAGCCGCTAATACCAGTACTTTATTACATAAGGATCTGTAACATCAATGGTCAACGTACAACACCGTATATGCAAAAATTGCATAATATGAGAAGGAAGGCAACCGAAACGTCTGCAAGAAGATATGCCACAAGAAGAGTAAATTGGCACAGCGGAGTTAGTCGGCGAGAAATGCAAAACTAGGACACGCCCATTCGTTAACTGAGGATAGTCACTGGCCTTCTGTCTTGTGGAAAAATCTACGAGGCCAGAAATAGACAAACCTAGATGTGCAGCTCATCCTGTTGAGGATGTAAATAAGTATTTCGCCACGCCTTCATCTCTACTTGACCAAAGCACAAGTACAAAAACCATCCAATCGTTTTCAGTGTCTGTTGTCGGTACAAACGAAAAAAATTTTCTGCAGCTGGTAACACAGTCAGGAAGTCAGTTACGGGAATTCGTTCTACAGCTGCAGGACACGACAATATTACAATACAAACGTTCAGTTTCCTCTTCGAGCCGTTACTGTATATTATAATGTATGTTTTTAACCACTCTTTGTCCTCCAGCTTGTTCCTAATGGCCTGAAAAAGGGACTCGACCCTAAAAAGGAATCTGCCAAAGAGCCTTCTGACTACAGGTCCATTCGTACTTTACCAGCATTATTCAAGACCTTAGAGTACATATTTCGCAATCAGCTTACCGATTACTTAACAGCAAATAACCTTTCGGATGAATACCAATGTGGTTTCCGAAAAAATCGCAGCCTGACGATTTCTCTTATAAAAGTGACTGACGAAGTGATAGAAGCTATGGGCCAACAAGAGGCGCTTATTATGTGCATTATGGATTTCAGCAAAGGTTTCGATACTGTCGACTTTGATATTCTACTATATAATGGTATAGTAGAATACCATATAATAGTATATATTCCACCATACAATGGTGCCACTCATATCTTACATACCGTCAACAGTTCTTCTACGAAGAATGTGGGGATAATTCTGGACCATCGTATAGAATGAACTGAACACACAACTGCAGTCTGTAAGAAGGTGTCAGCATCACTTCATTCGCTGCAGAAGTATAAAAGAGTATTACCTCTCGAGCTTAAAAAGAAGCTCGTAGAGTCATTATTATTCCTCATCCTTGATTATGGTATGATCTCATAAATAAGACAGCTGACATCGGCTCTAATTGGCGATGACTGCTTGTGTGCGATACATCTACATCTACATCTACATCTACATTGATACTCCGCAAGCCACCCAACGGTGTGTGGCGGAGGGCACTTTACGTGCCACTGTCATTACCTCCCTTTCCTGTTCCAGTCGCGTATGGTTCGCGGGAAGAACGACTGTCTGAAAGCCTCTGTGCGCGCTCTAATCTCTCTAATTTTACATTCGTGATCTCCTCGGGAAGTATAAGTAGGGGGAAGCAATATATTCGATACCTCATCCAGAAACGCACCCTCTCGAAACCTGGCGAGCAAGCTACACCGCGATGCAGAGCGTCTCTCTTGCAGAGTCTGCCACTTGAGTTTATTAAACATCTCCGTAACGCTATCACGGTTGCCAAATAACCCAGTGACGAAACGCGCCGCTCTTCTTTGGATCTTCTCTATCTCCTCCGTCAACCCGACCTGGTACGGATCCCACACTGATGAGCAATACTCAAGTATAGGTCGAACGAGTGTTTTGTAAGCCACCTCCTTTGTTGATGGACTACATTTTCTAAGGACTCTCCCAATGAATCTCAACCTGGTACCCGCCTTACCAACAATTAGTTTTATATGATCATTCCACTTCAAATCGTTCCGTACGCATACTCCCAGATATTTTACAGAAGTAACTGCTACCAGTGTTTGTTCCGCTATCATATAATCACACAATAAAGGATCCTTCTTTCTATGTATTCGCAATACATTACATTTGTCTATGTTAAGGGTCAGTTGCCACTCCCTGCACCAAGTGCCTATCCGCTGCAGATCTTCCTGTATTTCGCTACAATTTTCTAATGCAGCAACTTCTCTGTATACTACAGCATCATCCGCGAAAAGCCGCATGGAACTTCCGACACTATCTACTAAGTCATTTATATATATTGTGAAAAGCAATGGTCCCATAACACTCCCCTGTGGCACGCCAGAGGTTACTTTAACGTCTGTAGATGTCTCTCCATTGATAACAACATGCTGTGTTCTGTTTGCTAAAAACTCTTCAATCCAGCCACACAGCTGGTCTGATATTCCGTAGGCTCTTACTTTGTTTATCAGGCGACAGTGCGGAACTGTATCGAACGCCTTCCGGAAGTCAAGAAAAATAGCATCTACCTGGGAGCCTGTATCTAATATTTTCTGGGTCTCATGAACAAATAAGGCGAGTTGGGTCTCACACGATCGCTGTTTCCGGAATCCATGTTGATTCCTACATAGTAGATTCTGGGTTTCCAGAAATGACATGATACGCGAGCAAAAAACATGTTCTAAAATTCTACAAGAGATCGACGTAAGAGATATAGGTCTATAGTTTTGCGCATCTGCTCGACGACCCTTCTTGAAGACTGGGACTATCTGTGCTCTTTTCCAATCATTTGGAACCCTCCGTTCCTCTAGAGACTTGCGGTACACGGCTGTTAGAAGGGGGGCAAGTTCTTTCGCGTACTCTGTGTAGAATCGAATTGGTATCCCGTCAGGTCCAGTGGACTTTCCTCTATTGAGTGATTCCAGTTGCTTTTCTATTCCTTGGACACTTATTTCGATGTCAGCCATTTTTTCGTTTGTGCGAGGATTTAGAGAAGGAACTGCAGTGCGGTCTTCCTCTGTGAAACAGCTTTGGAAAAAGGTGTTTAGTATTTCAGCTTTACGCGTGTCATCCTCTGTTTCAATGCCATCATCATCCTGTAGTGTCTGGATATGCTGTTTCGAGCCACTTACTGATTTAACGTAAGACCAGAACTTCCTAGGATTTTCTGCCAAGTCGGTACATAGAATTTTACTTTCGAATTCAATGAACGCTTCACGCATAGCCCTCCTTACGCTAACTTTGACATCGTTTAGCTTCTGTTTGTCTGAGAGGTTTTGGCTGCGTTTAAACTTGGAGTGGAGCTCTCTTTGCTTTCGCAGTAGTTTCCTAACTTTGTTGTTGTACCACGGTGGGTTTTTCCCGTCCCTCACAGTTTTACTCGGCACGTACCTGTCTAAAACGCATTTTACGATTGCCTTGAACTTTTTCCATAAACACTCAACATTGTCAGTGTCGGAACAGAAATTTTCGTTTTGATCTGTTAGGTAGTCTGAAATCTGCCGTCTATTACTCTTGCTAAACAGATAAACCTTCCTCCCTTTTTTTATATTCCTATTAACTTCCATATTCAGGGATGCTGCAACGGCCTTATGATCACTGATTCCCTGTTCTGTACATACAGATTCGAAAAGTTCGGGTCTGTTTGTTATCAGTAGGTCCAATATGTTATCTCCACGAGTCGGTTCTCTGTTTAATTGCTCGAGGTAATTTTCGGATAGTGCACTCAGTATAATGTCACTCGATGCTCTGTCCCTACCACCCGTCCTAAACATCTGAGTGTCCCAGTCTATATCTGGTAAATTGAAATCTCCACCTAAGACTATCACATGCTGAGGAAATTTATGTGAAATGTATTCCAAATTTTCTCTCAGTTGTTCTGCCACTAATGCTGCTGAGTCGGGAGGTCGGTAAAAGGAGCCAATTATTAACCTAGTTCGGTTGTTTAGTGTAACCTCCACCCATAATAATTCACAGGAACTATCCACTTCTACTTCACTACAGGATAAACTACTACTAACAGCGATGAACACTCCACCACCGGTTGCATGCAATCTATCCTTTCTAAACACCGTCTGTACCTTTGTAAAAATTTCGGCAGAATTTATCTCTGGCTTAAGCCAGCTTTCTGTACCTATAACGATTTCAGCTTCGGTGCTTTCTATCAGCGCTTGAAGTTCCGGTACTTTACCAACGCAGCTTCGACAGTTGACAATTACAATACCGATTGCTGCTTGGTCCCCGCATGTCCTGACTTTGCCCCGCACCCGTTGAGGCTGTTGCCCTTTCTGTACTTGCCCAAGGCCATCTAACCTAAAAAACCGCCCAGCCCACGCCACACAACCCCTGCTACCCGTGTAGCCGCTTGTTGCGTGTAGTGGACTCCTGACCTATCCAGCGGAACCCGAAACCCCACCACCCTATGGCGCAAGTCGAGGAATCTGCAGCCCACACGGTCGCAGAACCGTCTCAGCCTCTGATTCAGACCCTCCACTCGGCTCTGTACCAAAGGTCCGCAGTCAGTCCTGTCGACGATGCTGCAGATGGTGAGCTCTGCTTTCATCCCGCTAGCGAGACTGGCAGTCTTCACCAAATCAGATAGCCGCCGGAAGCCAGAGAGGATTTCCTCCGATCCATAGCGACACACATCATTGGTGCCGACATGAGCGACCACCTGCAGATGGGTGCACCCTGTACCCTTCATGGCATCCGGAAGGACCCTTTCCACATCTGGAATGACTCCCCCCGGTATGCACACGGAGTGCACATTGGTTTTCTTCCCCTCTCTTGCTGCCATTTCCCTAAGGGGCCCCATTACGCGCCTGACGTTGGAGCTCCCAACTACCAGTAAGCCCACCCTCTGCGACTGCCCGGATTTTGCAGACTGCACTATTGAGACCGTATCACTCCTGCCTTCGAACACTTATCATGGCTACTTGCCGATAAACACAAAGATTATGACACCCTGTGTTTGTTGTATCGTCTTCTCAATCACTGCACTCCTTCCTATTCATCTTCAACCCATACGCTGCTATTACAGACATAGCATAAATATTCGTTGACAAATTAAAATCCTCTCTGTACCCCTACACAACACTGTCATGTTCTCTAAATCATTTCCTGTGTCCAGAACCCGACTATGGAACCATCTTCCTCAAAATATTAGAAAAATTAAAATAATTTCAAACTTCAAAACACGGCTAATGGCTCACCTTCTCTCACAACAGCTCTCTCTTCTTGCAGCTCACCCTCATCAACCCTCCCTCTCCCATCACTTTTCCCTCTCCTTCTCTACAGAGTTCTCTATTGAAATTCTCTTCTTTCCTAGCAGCCACTGTCACTTTCATTTCAGTCCTTTCCTCTTTCATTTGCTCTGCCCTTCTTCTGATACCAAGTAAGACTTCAAAAGTAATGAACATCATTCTTAATGTTTCCATTATTTTATCATTATTAGTGTTATTATTATTATTGATAATTATTATTTTTAATAACAATCCAAATTATTATTATTGTGACTGTTATGTAATATTTTTCTGTGTTGTTCCCGGTCAGAGTTAAGACAGGGCCTGAAGGTCCTTATGTGGTCAGGCTAAATAAGCAATAATTAAATAACTAAGCAAATAAATAAAATCGTAGAGGCTTATCTAACTGCGACAACGGGCGAAAACATTCAGTCTTGCTTCTGTGAAGCGTCTGTGAGTGGACGATTCTGGAATATCTCGTTCCCTCCAGCCTTCTTGTGTTAATGAAAACTCATTTTTCTAATATTTTTTTCCTAGCCAGTATTAGCTGAAAGCCCATGTTCCGCGACATCTAATTAACGGAAGTCCATGTTTAGAGCATCTAATTAATACTAATCAAATATATATCTAACAGCTTTTGTCGATTTATATTTTAACTTTATTACAAGAATAATTGATGTAAAATTGCCCACTGCAGCATATCAGCCGCAAACATTGCCAAAGATACTATTCTGTGAGCCTAATATAAGCTTATAAAAAAAGATGTGGTGTTCAGATATCTTGTTTTTTAACTTTCCTAAAAAACATGCAACATTAAGTATACCTTTTTGGATAATTGTCAAACGGAGATAAGAGTGACATAAATATTTGCGAGACGTAGAAGCGTTTGGATACAGGGAAGCTTCGTCGTAGCTACATGACGCAAGTGAAATATTGATCCGCCACTATCCGGCAGAGTTGTCGTTGCTCATGATATTTCGAGGTGTATCTTCACTCATCCTGCTTCGTGTGCGTGTCTCGTGTTTGCCCTAGTCTTAAACTTGTATGATCGATATCTGCTCGTTGGTACACTTTCCGTTAGTCGATTGCGGCAGTTAGAAAGGATCCCAATGCTTCCGTTAGGCAGGTAGCGTTCACAAAAAACGCCGATGCCCGTAGCCATTAGCAACATGCTTATAAATCAACTGCTCATCACGGTAGATTTGTATCTACGGTTACTAATTGAGAATAATGTATGTGTACTGCTAAAAAAAAGCCAATTCACATTTTCCACAGCAGTCGGTGGTGAAGTATTATCAGATAGAATTCCTTATTCCACAGCATTCAAGAAAACGTTACCGAAATTTGTGGTTGTCTTAGTTCAATGTTAACTGTATAAGAATGTACAAAGTATCAATTGTCACATAAATTTCGTAAATGAAAGAATTATAGTGCTAGTAACACAATGAACAAGACGTTGCAACTAAACCTTTTGTCAAACAGCATGAAAAAAGAAAATTCAAATATCAGTAACTAGAGATATACTTTCCTTCAGGGAAAGATCAGCTTGTACAGAACTTTGGGAACTTCAAGGTTATGAGACAATTTCGTAAAAACGCACACTTTACTTCTTTTACAGTACACAAACAGTTCGAATGTAGTTAATGCAGGTATAGAATAAATTTCTTTACTTCCGTCTATGATCACAAAATGTTAGGTCCACAGACTATAGGTTTCGGGTAGCAATGTCCATCTTCAAACTACTGAAGCCGGTAGTCTAAGGAGCTAACATTTTGTGGTAGGACCTAACATTTTGTGATCATACACGGAAATAAAGAAATTTATTCTACATTTTCTGCATCACTGTTCGATTCAAGACCATCTCGCAGCTTGTGAAAGTTAATGCAAGTAGTAACACACGTAGCACTAAATAATTATATCACATAAACTGAGTGTAGTTAAAAGGAACAGACAGTCTCGGTGTTGTTACTTTACATGTTACATGAGAAAAGGGAATGAATCGTTAGTAGCTAAATTCAGCTCCAGTATGTGATACAGCACTCGCCTATAAATGCTGCAAATGGAATCAGATGGATCTATTCCTATTTCTAACAATGAGCTAATTCTCGGTTAACATTGACGTCAAGTCTTGAGTTTACATGTGTTTTTACGTTCATTAACAACATATAATTTATGTAATTTCAAGTATATATATTTTTTCTCTCTTAAAACGCCTTGTCTAAGTTGTTCTCACACACTTCCTCAACATGCAATAGTTTAAAGGCTGATTCCCTCCGTCAGCTATGTCAAAATTATTAAGCAGTGGTCTAATTAATCTAAATAACTGTTTTAGTAAACAGAAACAAAACACACCATGTATTCTACGGAGAGACTAGTATGGGGATAAGCTTAATTGCAATTTGCCAACCTAATTGTATCCATTTGGCAGATCCACCCCGTGCAAAATTTCGTACAAATACTTAGAAGATACGGCGTTTAACAGTTGCCAAAAAATGACTTCAGAACCGTTGTTTGGCGCCATACTACTACAAGTGAATTTTAAGTTAGCTGTAGTTCTTCCTTTGGGCTCACATGAACAATTTAATTTGTGGGATGGTGGACACTATAAGTCCGACGACATCCGAATTTGACAGCAGAAAGGGGATTACAAATAATCATGTTGTGTGTTTTAAGGTTTTATAACAGTTCTGATGTTGTAGAATTGTTGAGACCCTAGCGAGAGACACATAAAACAAATAGTGGGAAAAGCAGGCGCCAGGTTGAGATTCATAGGAAGAATTCTAAGAAAATGTGACTCATCGACGAAAGAAGTAGCTTACAAAACGCTTGTTCGTCCGATTCTTGAGTATTGCTCATCAGTATGGGACCCTTACCAGGTTGGATTAATAGAAGAGATAGACATGATCCAGCGAAAAGCAGCGCGATTCGTCATGGGGACATTTAGTCAGCGCGAGAGCGTTACGGAGATGCTGAACAAGCTCCAGTGGCGGACACTTCAAGAAAGGCGTTACGCAATACGGAGAGGTTTATTATCGAAATTACGAGAGAGCACATTCCGGGAAGAGATGGGCAACATATTACTACCGCCCACATATATCTCGCGTAATGATCACAACGAAAAGATCCGAGAAATTAGAGCAAATACGGAGACTTACAAGCAGTCGTTCTTCCCACGCACAATTCGTGAATGGAACAGGGAAGGGGGGATCAGATAGTGGTACAATAAGTACCCTCCGCCACACACCGTAAGGTGGCTCGCGGAGTATAGATGTAGATGTAGATCTAAATAATTTAGGGTACGTTTGAGCAATGATGTCAAAATCATTTCCTATGGAAGAACGTGATATAATTTTATTTCGACAAGAAATATGTTGGACACGGTATGGGGAGCCATCGGATATGACTTCAGGTCACGCCTGGTGGTGATTCAGGGAACACTGACGGCACAACAGAACGTCACGAGCATCCCGCGTCCTCATGTGTTACCTCTCATGCTGCACTATCGTGGTGCATTTTTCAATAGGAAAACATTCATCCACACATGACACGTGTCTGTATGAATTATCTGCGTGATCTTGAGGTACTACTGTGACCTGCAAGATCCTCATACCTGTAGCCAAGAGAATATCTGTGGGACCAGCTAAGACGCTAAATGCGTCCTAGTGCCAGTATCCTGAACATCTAGGACCAGTTGCAACATTTTTGGAACACCTTGCCTCAGGAGAGTATAGAACGGCGTCGTGACACTCTTCCCAACTGAATCAGTGCATGTATCCACACCAAAAGGTGTATGACTTCGTCCTGATAAATGGCCTCTTAATGCGAAATTCTTTGTAAATTTGAGTAGATTTTCTAATCACTGAAATAACATCACATACCTCTCAACCCCTGGACCTTCATATAGTATCCTCTTCCCCTTCTGGGTGTTTCAATATTTTTGCCACGCATTGTTTTACTTGTGTTAGTCACCCTGACAGAACTAGGCATCTCTCACTCAAAGTCTTTGCATAACTCTAAATAAAAAAAACTTTGACTCAGCGCTAAATCTAAATCTGCTAATAGATTCAAAAGAAGCAGGCGATGTAAATGAATGCGATTTTCTTTCAAAATGGTTCAAATGGCTCTGAGCACTATGGGACGCAACTGCTAAGTCCCCTAGAACTTAGAACTACTTAAACTTAACTAACCTAAGGACATCACACACATCCATGCCCGAGGCAGGATTCGAACCTGCGACCGTAGCGGTTGTGCGGTTCCAGACTGTAGCGCCTTTAACCGCTCGGCCACTCCGGCCGGCCGCGATTTTCTTACTACGAGAAGCATAACACATTTTTGTATAATGGTTCCTGTGCAGAACGTTACTGCTTAATGTATAGACCACGATAAGTGAATGGCAAACCAAAGTGAGAAACTCGCTCCTGTTTCCTTTCCCTTAATCAACTGACTAGACTTGGCCACTGTTTCTATGTGTCGATACAGTATATCGATACGTGGAACTGTTTCAGTGTTTCAGAACGGCTGTGGTTCACTGTTTCGAAACAGTAGTGTTTCATTCTGCCCCTGTCTCGGATAACCGGACCAGATTCGATCTCGAGCCAGACACAGAAACTGTATAGTTGTTTCAAAATAAGGCTGTTTCAGTCCACCTGTGCTTGGAACGGACTAATTGTATCGAAACAGTGATGTTTCATTCCGCTGTGTGTCGGACGAGATTTGGGCTCATCACAGGTACTGAAACACAACATACCACTTTGTGAAACACTTTCAAGTGTGTCGAAATCTTTTTGACAAGCAATGGCATGAAGCCTAATATATCCGAAAATAAAGCTTCGTTTCTAGCTGACTGTCCTATTCCGAAATGGCGTAACATCTGCTTTATAAACACTAACCAAACAATGAAACAACGCATACTATTCACATTCAAAATAACAAATATGTGAAAATCATTCAGTTAAATTACACTTTTTTTATAACATACGCTTCTCTGTTTATGTACAGTAATCATATTAAGAAACGCAAGTAAGCCTACAACATTTTGAATAAAAAAAGGCGTAGAGTGACAGTTATTAGACATATACATAAATTTGATGTAGGTATAATTGCAAGCAATCTGTTTGACATATCACTGATAGTGTAATGGTGAACGGGAAGGACTGGGAAGCATGGTGAATTTATAGTAACGGTTCGAAACACCTTGAAAGCCAAATTTTTTTTGTTATATTTTGTTATTTATTCGAATTATTTGGCATTATTTGTGAGTCTATAGTAACTGTGCCTATTATCTACAATGATTCCCTTTGTGTGCATGGAAATCAGCAGGATGGGTATATTACCCATACTAACGGAATGTGGGAATCCCAATAGCATATCCGTTGTTTCTGCAGTTTGCTCCCACCTCCAGTTCCGTTCGTGGTGGTTCTTCTGTCTTCAGGTATGGCTGTCCTCAGCCAATTGAAAAGTATGAAAGTCACACGACACGAAAGCAGCGCATTTGCTGCATGAAATACGAAACTGCCAAGACGCCTAAGTTATAGTTTCATACTTTCTGCGATATGATTAGCGCTCTCGCACCTTATTTGTGTTTATATGGACATACTTATACAGTAGACATTCAAGATGATAAAATGTGTAGATTTATTAGATTACAAAACACAAACTGTTTCACTGTTTCGAAACAGCGTATCGAAACATTACATTGTACTGTTTCATTTGTTTGGAAACAGTTAAGTGTTTCAGTTTGCCCATCTCTACAACTGACCAACGCTACTCCGTGAGGTTGGCCGAGGCAGTGATTTCTCGGAAGGATAGTCGGTTTCCTGGCGACTCCAGTAAACAGCTGTCGAACTAAGCGGCGCCGAGTGAATGGGCCGCAGGCCTGCATTATTCAGCGCCTTCCGGCCGCGCGAACCTCCCACTGCGCCACCTCCACCACTCACTCCCCACCCCTACCCCACGGGCCCAGAAGAATTGCAGCCAGTCGGTGGGGAGGAAACCAGGGCATTGCACAAGGGAAGCAATTTAGATCTTCTCTCTGCACCATAACCCAATACACTACGAGCTTTATTTCTGTTAATCACCATCGCTATTTTACGTATAATGTGTTAAAGTACAGGGCACTTCATAAAGATTCACTGATTTCACAAGACTTTGTCTTCTACACAAATAAAGAAAGAAACCTGTTGTTCATTTCAGCTTATGGCTCGAAACTAAATGTTTATTTTGGGACCCAGTTATAAGTTTCCCGTTCAGGTGGGTGGGGATCTTCGTGGTACGCTCACTCGCTCCGCCATTACGTGGGGTCGAGATGGACATAACACGATAACAAAAGGCGTTGCGCTCTCCATTTATGCAAGTGAAAATCAAATGCAGCTGGGCGACAAGATTTTCGTTTCGTCGAATGTGCGGCACTGTACTTCCTAAAGCTCAAAACACTCGACTATTGCAGGAGAAGTTTCAAGCCCCTAACTGTTTATGTCTAGGAAAACAGACAGGTTATTCCCCAGTGCTCATCCAATACATAGAAGGCATTCAACGTAATTTTACACTTAGACTACAAAAGCCTATGCTTCGGGCCATTGGAGAGTTAGCAGTTCCTCAGCTGTCTGTTTCACGTATTTTGTGGCCACGTTTGTATTTCAAACCATACAAGATTCATTTTAGGTTAGGCTTTACCGTGACTGTTATTACCATTCAATGAAACCACAAGTTTACTGTTACCAGTCACCATTTTATTCATTTCCACGACGCGTTTAAAAGGTTTAAACCTCCATCATCGGGTATCATTCGTTAGTATGACATTTGTGTGTGTGTTGTGTTACGATTTTTTGGAGGAACTTGCGGCACTGTCTAGTGGAGAAACAAGATACTATTTCAGAACATGGTTGTGGGTTTCTTCTGACAAAAATTCAACTGATATCTAACGGTAAACATAGAATAAGTAAAATAGAATAAAATATACAAACACCAAATAAAACAACCTGAATCCATCTTAAATGACAAAAATGACAATGGTATCATCTCTGTTTTCAGCAACTGCCTACATCATTAAAATACACACACACACACACACACACACACACACACACACACACACACACACACACAAACAAACACCCTTAATATTTACCATAAATATTGACAGTCGCCAAGAGTACAAGAGATTGACTTCATTTACAGATAATTCATCACACAAACAGCTTGTACCCCTTGTCAGCTTGAAACTATATGTACATCAACTACTGGCAGAAATTGTATATCTATCTGCATATTTTAAAGCATTAACCAATGTATTAGCCCAACCTTTAGGCAGCTAATATATGTAGCATGTAATTGTAAGACCCCTTGCCATGTAAAGTTTGCTCTCATACAATCACTCTTCCACCCTCTCTCTCTATCTCTCTCTCTCACACACACACACACACACACACACACACACACACACACACACACACACACTTCCTCTCCCTCTTTCTCTCCTTCTGCCTCCAACCTGCCACATCTGTCTATTAATCCCAATCGAATATTGTCATTTATGTATAATTCTACTGCTGTAGCCAATATGATTATTGTACTCAAAGTCTGTAACATTTCACTTGACTGTCATCAACAAGTATGAAGTTTAAGCCATTTTAACATTTCATCTGATTGTATAAACGAGTATGAAGTTTAAGCTGTTTTAACTTGTCAAAATCGGATTTATGTGCCACCTGAAATACACACACATGTATTAGACACCTCAAACCCCTCCAAACCCTTTAAATAACTATTCTGTAATAATGTTGTTACAATGTATATTCTTTGTACTTTGCGATTATGTCTTCTCTTCTGCTATACGAACCTTGCGCCCAACAGATTCCAGACGCCACATTTGTTTACAAATATGACAGTATATATGTGATGTGTTACGACAGCGAAAGGAACCTGTGACCACTGGAGGTACTCTATTTTACTTATTCTATGTTTAGCGTTAGATATCAGTTTAATTTTTGTCAGAAGAAATAGTGTCTTGTTTCTCCTCTAGACAGTGCCACAAGTTCCTCCAAAAAATCGTAACACAACACACACACAAATGTCATACTAACTAACGTAAATCTACCCGATGATGGAGGTTTAAACCTTTGAAACGCGTCGTGGAAATAAATAAAACGGTGACTGGTAACAGTAAACTTGTGGTTTCATTTAATACAAGATTCATTTACTACACGCCGTTGATAACGGTTATGAAGAACAACGTGTAGAGTTTTGTGTACGCGTTCTGGACGTGGAAATGGTAGGCAATTTCCTTTCACATCTATTGCTCAGCAATAAGTCTGCTTTCCATTTAAATGAAAAATCGTGAGAATATGGGAGACACAGCGACCGCATGCAATAGCCGAGCACGGAGAGTCTCTCCTAAGCCTCAGGTGTCTAGTGCCGTTTCTGGACGGAAGATTTTTGATATATATGTTCTGTTTTGCGGAAAGGAATCACCTACCTGGATAAGTTGGCGTTCTGGCTCTTTCTACGATTGTGGGAACATTCCGGAAATCTTATTTCTCAACAGGAGGGAGCACCCCCGCAGTGGCACTTGCATGTAAGAGCATTCTTTAACACTGAGCTGCCACGAAGTTAAGTATATCGCGCTGCACCACTGGCTTCCAAGAGCATCTGATCTCACGGTACGTGATTTTCTTTTTCTGTGGGGCTTTGTGAAAGACTCCACCTGCGTGCCTTCCTTTTTGTTGAACTACGATGCCCAATAACAGGGACGAGTTGGCGCGACACATCGCGTCTAGACGTTTTTAAGCTGGAGGGTACTCTGAACATTTGTGAAGCATAGATAAAAACTTCGATGCTAAACGAAAACAGTACACCAACGCTGCAGGTGAATGCACGAGACTATGGTTCTTTTGAAAATAAAAATTTCTTAGCCCTATACACAAATTAAAAGTCACCCCAAATTTTTGCTTTCTTTCAGATCTTTTGAAATCGGATGTATAATTTCGAAACACCCAGTACTTACCAAATTTAGCCCGCCCGGTTAGCTGTGCGGTCTAACGCACGGCTTTCCGGACTGGGGAGGAGCGCCTGGTCCCCGGCAAGAATCCGTCCGGCGGACTTGTGTCGAGGTCCGGTGAGCCGGCCAGTATGGGGGTGGTTTTTAAGGCGGTTTTCCATCTGCCTCGGCGAATGCGGGCTGGTTCCCCTGACTCCGCCTCAGCTGCACTATGTCGGTGGTTGCTGCGCAAACGCGTTCTCCACGTACGCGTATACCACCATTACTCTACCATGCAAACATAGGGTTTACACTCGTTTGGTGTGAGACGTTCCCTGGGTGGGTCCACCGGGGGCCGAACCGTACAATAATCCTGGAAGAGTGCTTCGGGGCGGCGGAGGGGTGAAGTGGAGTGCGGTAGTCGTCATGGGGTTGTGGACCACTGCGGCTGCAGCGGAGACGGACTCTCTCTCTCGTTTCTAGGCCCGCGATTAACATACAATACAATATAGTACACTACCTATCAAATTTGGCAGCGAAATATTTATTGCCGTCTACGTGGGTCTACTCGGAACAGCTTTGGGTGAAATACATCTGCACATTGCAAACAGCAGTGAAAGCAGACATATTCTTGAAAAAGGGCTCGTGCAAATTTGACTAAGGTCTCTATGTCCGTCGTACATCCGACGGAGGACACACTGTACATTTGAGAAAGATAAATGAAAACACTGATTCTAAACTTGATTGTAAAAAGGGCCTCCAGGTTTTAAGCGTAGTCATATAAAAAATACGTAAAATAGAATTATTCTTTTGAAAAATACTCCAGGTTTACTTTTTCTTTCATGTAGAACATGGCGCCTTGTGAAAGCAGATGATTCTTTTTGAAATACTCTATATTTTACTTCTCCCTACTAAATAGACAACCTATTTAAAGTGAAGGGCTATTCTGGAGGTTATTTTTTGGGAATTGACAGACATTGCGCTAGCGGTAGCAAAGAACAAATAAAAAGAAAATTGTTGACGTGGACATCAGAAAGACTAGTGAATGAAGAGAGTCTTCTAAACGCGAGCACGGTAGTGCAGCAGCTCCTGCACCGTTCCGTGCCGGACGACACGTGGCCCTTGCCCCGCGCCGTAACGCGCGACGTCACTGCTATTCAGGGATCGCCCTTTGCGCGGCGGCTCACGTGCCTCGCAGCCTCGTTACAGGGTTGACGTTTCACCCACATAACGATGAATGCTGCTGTAGCCTCGTGTCTTGTTATCGTACGTCACGTTGTAAGCTATAACAACGACTGACATCTATACACTAGTCATGTATTGTAGATTAACGACGACGTCAGTTAACAGGTAACTCTACAGCATAAACATATAAAAAACTAATATAACAAAAATGAATGAAATTGCTCTGTTGAGTTAATAATAATCACCGCCGTTGTATCTGCATTCTGTCTTTGGAAACTTTCTCGCTTTCTCATTGATCCGTCCACTTTACTTTTTCTTCTTCGAACTGCTTCTTCGATAGTGACGTTTCGACTCATCTGCTGGGATCTTCTTCAGGCCTCTGCTGGTGAATCCAGTTGGATAATCACTCGAGTTTAAAGAGGGACAGCATGTAACACGCCCGGAAGTACAAATGGGTGGGGTACTTTATACTGACTTCTCGTTTCGTGACCGTTGCTTTTCTTGACCGTGCGCCCTATCCACACCACGTACCTGGTAATCCCGCGGCGGTCGTACTGTTCTGCTCCACACTACTGATGGCTGTTGGCTTGCCTGAAATTATGTATCGAAAAAAATGCAAGAGGATTTAGGGGAGCCACTCAACGTTTAAACACAACATTGTCCTATGTCTGGTATGAACCACTATATTCTGAGACGATATGGAAACCACAGGTTGCACTGTTTACACTTTAAATCGTAAATGTTTATCCGAATTAACAATCTTGATGATTAATAGTCCAAAAATGTAGTTCAGACGAGCGTACGCATAACCGACACGACGCGGGTGATTGTTGATGATGCGGAAGCCGAATGATCGAACGAAAGTTCTTACGCTCGTCACACGTACAGATATATGGTAATAGTTCTCCTAGACACTAGTAATGATATAACACTGTTCGTAAAGTTAATTTTTCAGTTCTCAGTTCCCCCTAGTACGAGCGTGTGGGTAACCGTCGCTGCGCGGCAGATTGTTGATAATTTGCCGGCCGCGGTGGTCTAGCGGTTCTAGGCGCGCAGTCCGGAACCGCGCGACTGCTACGGTCGCAGGTTCGAATCCTGCCTCGGGCATGGATGTGTGTGATGTCCTTAGGTTAGTTAGGTTTAAGTAGTTCTAAGTTCTAGGGGACTGATGACCACAGTAGTTGAGTCCCATAGTGCTCAGAGCCATTTGAACCATTTGTTGATAATGCGGAAACGCGATGATCGAACGCACGTCCTCACGCTCGCAACAAGACACTGGCACTAGTTAATACTCTTTTGTGGTAACTAATTTTTGCTGATTCGCATTAGTTCATTCTGGGAGACCGAACACGGCGCGGATGATCGATGCTGTGCGACACGCAACGAGAGGATACATAAATTCGTTATAGATGGCACTGCTCATTTTTAATTACTTCTTGACGCACTTTCCTCTGAATCCCTTCCATATTTCATCATTTTGTAACAGCACTTGTAGCAACACTTCAACCTGAATACTAACAAAGCCTCTCACATGCAGAGCTACACACACTACACACGTAACACTACCGTGTCCCGCGCTCGACTCTCTACAGACGCGGCTGCCCGCAAAGATATTCCACAACTAAGCCAGCGATATGACAATACGTTTACAAGCAGTGCAAGCCTGTAGACTTGTAGGTGCAGATTTTTTCTTTTTTTGTGGCAGTGTACTATTACACAGCGTTACCAGTTCAGATCCGGTCCAATTGTCTCGGTGGGCAGGTGAGAGGAAACTCAAGGCAACGGCTGAATAACAGCCGAGCATAGCACTTTGAAGGTGTGGCGGTGGAACTTAAAGTTCCGTGCTTCCCTCCGACCGTGGAAGTACAGAGGAGGGGGGTTGTAATGCGCCAACTCTATGGTGAAGGGAAAAAAGTGGCTGGACGAGAATAGGCTACTGCTAATGAGTGTACGAAACTGACAGAAAAACGTGGTCGTATTGGGCCTCTCGTCAGTCATAGCCCGAATCCGAGTCCTCCAGGATGGTGAGCGGAACGGGGTGTCAGTGCCAGCGCCGTGGAACGGTGGCGCCGATTGTGAAATCTTCTCGGGATTCCATCTGGGTAGCTGCGTCGAAAATCCGCGACGTTTTGATGAAGATCGCCAGAAGATTATGAGAATGATACTCATCAAACGTCGCGGATTTTCGACGCAGCTACCCGGATAGAAGCCCGAGAAGATTTCATCAGCAGTATACACCGTCAAAGCCTACATTCACATGTGATGCCGATGGTTTGTAGTGCAGCGACCGCCTCACGGAGGGCGTCCACTTTACTGTATAGTTGGCGAGCCTAACGGCGAATGGTCGTCTTGAGAAGGGCCGTATTTGTCTCCTCATGCAGAGTGACAATGCTGGTGAGTGGAGGGGCGTGAAGAACTTTATTCTGTAGGCGCTGGAACGTCAGCATCCGACACTTAACTAATCGTGGCCCACGCAGAGGAACCATATGTTATTGGGGGTAGGACAACGGAGTGATACAGCTGGAGCTTGGTATCTAAGTTCAGCTCTCGGCTGGAGAAGAGCAGGTACAAGGCCTTTGTCAACTTTAACCCTTTGTGGGTGATGTATTCTGCGTGGCGGTGAAAGAAAAGTTTCTTATCCAGGTGTCGACTGTCCTTTGTTCAGTTACGTATGGAAAGAACCTAAAGAAATAGCGAGCTCGTGCACAGTCTGTAGCCGTGTGACTAGCCTGCCGAAAAGCTTGAAGTTTAAGTTCAATAAGTAATGCAACACGTTTCTTTCTCAGCCAATTTCAGTTGACAAACTGCAGAATTTGTTGTGGGACATCGTGAAATATTCCTGCTTCGGTCCCTCTAGTTTCATGAACTTCCGACAGGTGGCGGCGCTATACTTAGCCTTCAAAATGGCGTCCGTAACGGAGGTTCATGCCAAGTCGAGAGCTGTCATCGAGCTTCTGTTGGCGGAAAACCAGAGCGTCGCTGACATTCACAGGTGCATGCAGAATGTCTACGGAGACCTCACAGTGAACGAAAGCACGATGAGTCGTTGGGCGAGGCTTCTGTCATCGTCGCAACAAGGTCGCTAAGACACGTCCATCTCCTGCGTGCCGGTCAGCATCACTCAGCTGGGACTCATGCTACACTATTCTCAGGAAATAGAAGAAAAGTCTTCAGCGTGTTCGTCGCCACAAAAATGCGAACGGACTTGTCCTACTCCATGACAACGCAAGGCATCACACAAGTCTGCGCATCTGAGACGAGTGTTGCATTACTTATTGCACGCACCTCGTATTAACCCTTGAGCTTAATGTACCCCCCCCCCCCTCTCGCACCTGCCCCCTGCCCCTCCACCCCTTCTCCCAGCAGCACAAGCTCTTAAGGAGTGCTTTGTATGCGTGATTCTAATACTCTCAGCAACTAGATATTTTCATATTTCTTTCTTTTTCACGTTAAACAATGATTAACGAGCTAGATATTAGTTCAGTTCAGTGTCATACTGTTTTAAATGAGTATTTACTGGGTAGAAATTAAGGACCAGTTTTGGATTCTGGCCTTAAAATAGCTTCATTTGAATGAAATAACATTTCGCTTCGTCCTTTTAACATTGTAATCAAGAAGCAGCTAAATTTGTAACGTTAGTAGTTGGAGTATTCTGATTATTTAGGTTGTGTTGTACCCGGACGTAAGAAACTGTCGTAACTTGTTCAATAATTAATTTTTATCGCCTATAGTTACACATATTTTAATGCAGATTTGTACATGACGAAGCGATCAGCCTACGTCTCCATAGCTTCGTCACAAAAAAAAAGTGCAGGCCTAGACAGAGCACTGGAGGAGCGTAATTCAAATTCCCGTCCAAACATACACACTTATTTCTCTAAATGTCATCCGGCATAAACGATGTTTTTCGAAAGCCTAAAACTGTGTTAAGTAAAGTACAGTAACAGTAAGGTTATTTTCACCAGTAGCACAACGTGTTTCAGTGATGTATTCCCAATTTCGAATGAAGTGATGTGTTGGTTTACACAGGTATCGCAGTTAATATCTGGGTGTGCGCTGTTGTGCCTCTGTTTCTGTGCAGTCACCGTTTTATGGTCTTCAGGCATTGTGCCTCCTTCAATACTCAGAAATTCGTTATTTTGTCGTGATTTCCCCAAATTCCTCGATGTGGATGCTGGGACGCTGTTTGGTTCGTCTCTAATGACCTCGGAAATGCGCTGCCAGCAGGAAAGAGAGGATTATCGCATATACAGACAGGAAATGCAGTAACTTTGTGTTCCACCCGCACTGTGTATTTATGTTGCATACCGGAAGAGTAGCATCTGCTGTATAATGTAATAATTCTACTTTCAACTGTTCTTTCCTGCTTACAATGAATGTATCTCATTATCTTTATGGTAATTGGAATATATTAATTTTCCGTACGCCATTACAAGAAGTTTGTCAACATTACCATTTTTGTTTCATATACGTACCAAGAACGGTGCATAATCGTGGATTCTAAATAAATTAGATTGATCTTTTACCGAGGCGTTGCGGAGCTATTTGTTGTTGTTGAATTTCTAGTAGAAGATTTTGCATTGCCGTTACGATTACGTTTAGGAGCTTTCATAATTATTCCACTGGTATTAATTTCAAAGTCATATCCAGATAAACCCTTAACAGGAAGCCTACCAATTTCTTGAGTCATTTTAAGTCAACGTTAGCGACTTACATGTAGTTCAGCAATAGTATTTTTCTCGTCGAATTTATATTCAATAGGAAACTGATCCACGTCAATTTCATTTAGTGTAGTAACTACAATACGCGCTGCCTCACTGACGTCTGTTAGTTGTAGCTGGGGGCTTTCATCTTCAGCGGTATCCTTCCACGTTGTAACAGATCGTAACAGCAGCAGATGATGCTTTGTTCTTCAACAATCGGTTAGCTTTCGAGGTTCTTCCCCTCGTTTATTAACTGTGCCGTTCACAGACGACATTCGCACTACGTGGCGGAAGCATGACTGAGTTATGATCGTAAATCTGCATCTACAATAAGCAAGACGCGAAAAAAATAAAAAATAAATAGCAACATATTTCGTAGCTATACGGTTACAGAGAGCATCGATTATCTGAACAGCGACCACCTGAAACATTAGCTGATGTTTCGCTGTGCTGGTCAGATCGTACTGTTGTGCAACTAAACGATAACATGTCGTTCTTAATGTTTTCCATAAACCTAAAATAATAGACCAAGTGAAGACATGTGTTATATTGTCCGGATTAGCTCCGAAATATGGAGTGGGAAATGCAAAAATATCGGACGTTAACACTTCAGAGTGCCAACACGGAGGACAGAGTAATATTACGGGTATGGCAATCTAAGTGTTGAAAAGAACAGTGCAGCCATTACAAACTATGTGAGTGTACTTCACCGTGAAGATGGAAGCTCGCACAGAAAAACGATAAAAATGGCAGAAAACCACGAGGTAGATACTGAGCAAGGCTCCTTCCTGCAGATTAATTGTTGCGCCTGAAGAGCAACCAGTCAACCGATTTCTGTCCGAATTTACTGAGCCGATTAACGAATCTTAAGCATTTGTAACATGTGATCAGGAAAATATCCAAGACTGGCTCGAAAACTATGTTGATAATCCTGGCTATCAAGTACTGATGGACGATGTAGTAACTGCAAGTGTCAGGAGCTACCAAGATCTTTGTGACGATGAAGAGGAACGTAGCGACGACAACCGTGCTGAAAAAGGGACAATCCAGTGAGAAAGTTTTTGACTACCTTGAGGCGGTCATGATGTGGTAAGAACAAGAAAAATGTGGTGGTGCCAATTACTGTCTGGAATAAAAACGAGTCTCAACTCTGAAGGGAAAAGAGAAATTTTGGCTTATTTTCCTACTTTAATGGTCTTTTTAAACTTTTCAGTCTAGGCTATATAGTCAGCTCTCCGTATTTTTTGTAAAAGTTATATTACAAAAAATATATTAATGGTGGTGTGTTTATTCAGCGTTTCTTTGTTTCATCTTCATATTACCTCCAGCACAATATTTTTCCGTAAATTGTCTATTACCGCTCCAAAAAATCAGCTATCCAAACATCTTCCCGTTTCCAGTTATTTCAGATGATCGACGGTCCACTGTAAACAAAAAAACTGCCAGTAAAACAGATGAACAACAGTACCATTAATTGAAAAAAATGGAAGCGTTCTAAGAAGCTTCACACTCGACACAATGTACAAAGATAGCAGACGAACAAACACAAAGAGTTTTCGATAGGACCTTGCCATGGGAATATGAAGAGCGTTTCTTCTTTTTCACAACGCAAGGTCAATAAAATAAAGTCATGTTTGCACAATCGCGTTAAACATGGCAAATTTCTGCACAAAAATTTCTGCACATATGCGGAAGTAATTTCCTATTAGTCATTCACGACAATGCGTAACTGAACTGCGGGATAATTAATAATCGAGTACAATATATTCTCTCCGTTTGTGATGCAATTAGCAGGGATAGCAACTGTTGATCAAGACAGAAACTTCTTAGTGGTTTTACACTCTGCATAAAAATATCCTCTTCCGTATTCATGAAATCTGCTTTGGGAGCAGAAAATATGCCTTAGCGTGAGGGCGAGACTTGCCAAGACAGGGATGTTTATCTGCAAGTGTTTCGTGCCGAGAGCGGATTTTGTTTTGGTTACATGCTATATTTTTTATCTTTGCCGCAGCGCTGCCCTATCTGCAAGAACAGCTGAACCAAAGACATTCGATAGTCCATGCAGCGCAGTAGGGCATGATAAATAAACGAAAAAGTACGCATACAATATTCGTTAGTCTCTTTGCTGAAATACTGCAAGACATAGCCGAATCTATAAAGAATAAATACCTTCGGATTGTTAGAAACTATAAGTTCGTTTCACTGAAATAACGAATAACATTTGCAGTTAAGTTACACGTTAAAAAAATTCGTGTTTCGTCTGATTTCTCGGAAGCCTCTTTGTGTTTAAGACTGTAGTTCACTGTCATACGGTCTCACAACGTTGCATTTATTATCTTATACTGTTCGTTCCTCAGACAAATAGTGTGGAGGTTCTTGACAATATACATTACTGGCCATTAAAATTGCTACACCACGAAGATGAAGTGCTACAGACGCGAAATTTAACCGACAGGAAGAAGATACTGTGATATGCAAATGATTTCAGAGCATTCAGACAAGGTTGGCGCCGGTGGCGACACCTACAACGTGCTGACATCAGGAAAGTTTCCATCCGATTTCTCATACACAAACAGCATTCCCCGGCGTTGCCTGCTGAAAAGTATTTGTGAGGCCTCGTGTGAGGAGCAGAAATGGTACCATCACGTTTCCGACTTTGATAAAGGTCGCATTGTAGCCTATCGCGATTGCGGTTTATCGTATCACGACAATGCTGCTCGCGTTGGTCGTGATCCAATGACTATTAGCAGAATATGGAATCGGTGGGTTTAAGAGGGTAATACGCAACGCCGTGCTGGATCCCAACGGCCCCGTATCACTAGCAGTCGAGATGACAGGCATTTTATCCTCATGGGTGTAACGGATCGTGCAGCCACGTCTCGATCCCTGAGTCAACAGATGGGGACGTTTGCAAGTCGACAACCATCTGCGCGAACAGTTCGACGACGTTTGCAGCAGCATCGACTATCAGCTCGGAGACCATGGCTGCGGTTACCCTTGACGCTGCATCAGAGACAGGAGCGCCAGCGATGGTGTACTCAGTGACGAACCTGGGTGCACGAATGGCAAAACGTCATTTCTTCGGATGAATCCAGGTTCTGTTTACAGCATCATGATGGTCGCATCGGTGTTTGGCGACGTCACGGTGAACGCACATTGGAAGCTTGTATACGTCATTGCCATACTGGCGTATCCCCCGGCGTGATGGTATAGGGTGCCATTGGTTACACGTCTCGGTCACCTCTTGTTCGCATTGGCGGCACTTTGAACAGTGGACGTTACATTTCAGATGTGTTACGACCTGTGGCTCTACCTTTCATCGATCCCTGCGAAACCCTACATTTCAGCAGGATAATGCACGACCGCATGTTGCAGGTCCTGTACGGGCCTTTCTGGATACAGAAAATGTTCGACTGCTGCCCTGGCCAGCACTTTCTCCAGATCTCTCACCAACTGAAATCGTCAGGTCAATGGTGGCCAAGCAACTGGCTCGTCCCAATATGCCAGTCACTACTGATGATGAACTGTGGTATCGTGTTGAAGCTGCATGGGCAGCTGTACCTGTATACGCCATCCAAGCTCTGTTTCACTCAATGCCCAGGCGTGTCAAGGCCGTTATTACGGCCAGAGGTGGTTGTTCTGGGTACTGATTTCTCAGGATATATGCACCCAAATTGCGTGAAAATGTAATCACATGTCAGTTCTAGTATAATATATTTGTTCAATGAATACCCGTTTATCATCTGCATTTCTTCTTGGTGTAGCAATTTTAATGGCCACTAGTGTAGACCATGTCAGATAAACAAAAGTTCGTAATTCAGATTTACAAAAGAATAACTACGCCAATATCCTGAATACATATTCTAATTGAGATGATGCGCAAGGATGTAAGAAATATATATATAAATTATAACACTTAGCACTAAAATACCCTTTCATATGTATGCTTTTCAATGAGTTAATTACAAGGCTACTGTAGCTAAATATCATACAAAACAAGAGTTCCCAAGGTTTACTTAAACTGAATGGGTTACTGCAATGAATCTGTGACGAAGTCAAGCATTAGATACGATTTTTGTTATGCCACATGTTTAACAATAGGTACAACAACTGTTTTGCTACGAAATTCATCTGTGGAATAGAAACATTTAGCCAACAATAAATTCGTTAGGATGGTCTTGTACTGTAGTTCAGTAGCAGCTAAACTTTTTATGGACTTATGGTTCGCAGCCTACGTTAAGCTGTGGATCATCCTATAACTGGCTCGGTAGCTCAGTTCGAAAATCAAAGAAAGTCAATGTCATGCCACTTCCAATAGGACAATGCTTAGTAAAGCACTGTAACGTTCAAACCAGTTTTAGTTTTATTTATTGGAAACATATGTTTTTGTATCTGGACCGAAGTAAGTAACTAAGATTTTATGTATGAGGTTGTCAAAAGGTATCCGCAATTAATTTTTATAATTTATTGCAACGAGAGTACACAATCTTTAATAACGTAAGTTTTCAACACAGTCATCTGATTATAAATGAACTTGGCCCACCGTTGCAGAAACTGTCGGATATCTTCAGAAAAAAAGAGTTATGGTTGCGCAGCAAGCTACGCGCGGACCAATTACTTCATCCATTGATCGGAGCCAAATCATCGGCCTGTTAAGCATTTTTATGTGGACAACACAGACGTGGCGGGATCGGATGCTCCAACACCTCGAAACGCAGAGTCTGAAGAGTTTGAGCGGTGTGGCGTGCGGTATGCGGACGTGCATTGCCACACAACACAGGAACTCCTTTCGACAAGCGACCTCTGTGTTTATTGCGAATTGCAGGTTTTTTAACAGCACATCCCTGTAACGTAAACATTTTACTGTTGACTCCTTTCCCAGATAATGTTGCACAGTTGGCCCTTGTGAGTCCCAAAGAACTGTGAGCATCACTTTTCCTGCGGAAGTTGACTCGTGAATTTCTTTTTGACTGTAGATTTTGGTGCATTCATTCCATGCTCTGGCGTTTCCTCTCTGGTTCGAAGTGACGAATCCATTTTTGACGATTGGTTTCAGAAACTTTTCACCTGTTTAGTATGACCGAAAGTATTTCACCCGGTTACGCTCGTGCTCATTATCGAGTTGTTTTGCAATTCATCTAGCAAAGAATTTGTGAAAGTTAAACCTGTTATGCATGATTTCAGAAGTGTTGTGTGATGTCCTTCGGTTAGTTAGGTTTAAGTAGTTCTAAGTTCTAGGGGACTGATGACCATAGATGTTAAGTCCCATAGTGTTCAGAGCCATTTGAACCATGATTTCAGATGCAGAACGATGACCAGTCTGCATATTGTTTGGTACATAATCAGCAGTCACTCGTCTGTTATTCGGAATCAGGGCACGGACTTGTTCGATATTCGGATCAGTTGTCGCTGTAACTGGATGCCCCACTCCTTCCTCATCCTTCATTCTCGTTTGAACTGTTCAATCCACTGGTATAAACTGCGCTGTGACAAAAAATTGTCCCCGTATTGTGCCGAAAGTCGTCTATGAATTGCAGGTTGCAGCTCCAGGTGCTCACCTGCCGACAGCGGTGCCAGCTGGCGCCAGGTGAGCACATAAAGTCGTAAAGCCAACCTGAAGACAATTAGAGCAAAATTGCAGATATTTATTGACTTATTTCGTCTGTTGTTCTTATTCGTAATACTAATTCTGTGAGTTGAGCTGCTCGTTTGAACGAGATGTATTACGTATGACAAATTTCATTAAGATGTAAATACACTGAGAAGCCGCAATCGGTTACCCACTTCTCTGAAGGTTTATACAAGATGTTGTTTGGATGATTACACAGTTGCAGCAAAGATGGTGCTCCACAGCGACCTCGACATTCCAAGACAAAGCACAGGATGTGGTCACTAAAAATGGAACGCCATGAAAGATAGCAAATGACGAAATTTAACGTTTCGATGTTGATAGTATATTGTGAAAAACGGATAGTTAAGTTTGAAGGCGCTTCTGCTGTATAAAAGGGGTAGAAATTAGTACACAAAGTTTCCGCTTTGAGCAGCAGTGACAGCTTCCACCCAGCTGGGAATAGAGCCAAACTATCTTGGATAGCAGATACGGGTGCGTCATTCCATACTGCTTTAACTTTGTGCCAGAGTTCACAATTGTACAGGCTGGCGAGAGGGGCGAGCCAGTCTCTCTGCAACCCACGTCTACTGGCTTTGAACCATGTCTACTTCTTTTCAAAGGGTGAGAGTCAGGTTAATTTACTTGCCAGGGAAATTGTTCGATACAGTTCCCCACAGTCGTTTAATGAACAAAGTAAGAGCATATGGGCTATCAGACCAATTGTGTGATTGGATTGAAGATTTCCCAGACAACAGAACGCAGCATGTCATTCTCAATGGAGAGAAGTCTTCCGATGTAAGAGTGATTTCAGGTGTGCCGCAGGGGAGTTTCGTAGGGCCGTTGCTATTCACAATATACATAAATGACCTTATGGATAACATCGGAAGTTCACTGAGGCTTTTTGCGGATGATGCTGTGGTATATCGAGGGGTTGTAACAATGCAAAATTGTACTGAAATGCGGGAGAATCTGCAGCGAACTGATGCATGGTGCAGGGAATGACAATTGAATCTCAATGTAGACAAGTGTAATGTGCTGCGAATACATAGAAAGAAAGATCCCTTATCATTTAGCTACAATATAGCAGGTCAGCAACTGGAAGCAGTTAATTCCATAAATTATCTGGGAGTACGCATTAGGAGTGATTTAAAATGGAATGATCATATAAAGTTGATCGTCGGTAAAGCAGATGCCAGACTGAGACTCATTGGAGGAATCCTAAGGAAATGCAATCCGAAAACAAAGGAAGTAGGTTACAGTGCACTTGTTCGCCCACTGCTTCAATACTGCTCGCCAGTGTGGCATTCGTACCAGACAGGGTTGGTAGAAGAGATAGAGAAGATCCAACAGAGAGCAGCGCGCTTCGTTACAGGATCATTTAGTAATCGCGAAAGCGTTACGGAGATGATAGATAAACTCCAGTGGAAGACTCTGCAGGAGAGACGCTCAGTAGCTCGGTACGGGCTTTTGTTGAAGTTTCGAGAACATACCTTCACCGAGGGGTCAAGCAGTATATCGCTCCCTCCCACGTATATCTCGCGAAGAGACCATGAGGATAAAACCAGTGAGATTAGAGCCCACACAGAGGCATACCGACAATCTTTTCTTTCCACGAACAATGCGAGAGTGGAATAAAAGGGAGAACCGATAGCCGATAGAGGTACTCAAGGTACCCTCGGCCACACACCGTCAGGTGGCTTGCGGAGTATGGAGGTAGATGTAGATGTAGAATAGTAGCGGCTCCGGTCACGGAAAACCGCCATAACGATCGGGAGAGTGGTGTGCTGACCACACGCCCCTCCTATCCGCATCCTCAACTGCGGATGACACGGCGGTCGGATGGTCCCGATGGGCCACTTGTGGCCTGGAGACGGAGTGCTTTATCATGTCGTAGTGGAGAAGTGAGGCAACTGTTTCCGAAATGATGCCGCCATTTACAGGAGCGGATATGAATATAGTCGAACACATTCCGTATCGAGGTAACTCTGGTCTTGCGTTATCTTCTTGAAAGCTAATATCACAGAGACATCGAAGACAAGAGGCAGCCTCTGGCCGTAACACTTCCGAAATGTAATGGCTACTGTCCAAATTACCAGCGACGTATATTAGAGGTGCTCATATTGTGGGCCCCCTGTCAGCATGCCTTACTCCTCTTTCGTGTCAAGGCAAGCCGCAGTAATGGTGGTCATGCTGGCAGTCTTTGTTACTCTAGACACTACACATTGTCACTCTGTCCATGTGGATGGCTTGCTGCTAACAAGTCCATTTGTAGACTTACACGATATAAGCGTACGATCCTGCACAGCGAAACGAACAATATGAAGGTGTTGGAAAAAAAATATGGAAACACCACGAGAAAAGCATGTTTGAACATAAATGCAGATACTAGCGAAGCCTGCAGCTTGCGCGCTATTCTACTGGGCCACCTCAGGCACATGTGCGATGTCCTCAATACGTTGCAAGTGTCAGTCGCGGTCAGAACAGTGTTCTGTGTAGCTGTGAGTGCATTATATCGCAGCATGGGGAAATTCGTACACGGGAAAATGATTGGGGATCTAATGGTGCGTTCTTCCTTAACCAACGGATTTGAAGCGTTTGGTCTTTCAAGAGGCATCACACCGTAGGTTTATGCCATGTACAGGGAAAGCGGAGAAACATGATCCGCTAATTCACAAAGCTGGCGAAAGTGTGTGTTGAGTGATCGTGAAAGACGATCATTGAAGACTATGACGGAAAATAAGTGGACAATAGTTGCAGAAGTCACTGCAGAACTGGATGTTGCATTCACAAACCCTGTCAACACCAAAACGACACATAAGCAGGGAATTGCGGCCGAGCGGTTCTAGGCGCTACAGTCTGGAGTTGCGCGACCGCTACAGTCGCAGGTTCGAATCCTGCCTCGGGCATGGATGTGTATGATGTCCTTAGGTTAGTTAGGTTTAAGTAGTTCTAAGTTCTAGGGGACTGATGACCACAGCTGTTAAGTCCCATAGTGCTCAGAGCCAAGCAGGGAATTGCAGGGCATGGTGGAACTCCAAAACTACTCATCAGTTACACACGGAAACGTATAGCTGAAACCATAAAACGTGGACTAACGGAAGAGATTCATTTCGTCGAATGAGCCTTGTGGTACACTGTTTCCAACTTGTGGCTGAGTTTATGTCCCAAGAGTGAAACGTGGCGGGGGTTCGGTGATGATTTGGACAATCAGATTGTGGTGTCCCATCGGCCCAATGGTTACTTTTACTCTGGAAGCGCATTACAGCCAGGAATATTTGGTCATTTTAGCTGATCAGGTCCATCCCATGGTACTATGTTTGTTGCTCAGTGGTGATGCATTCTTCCAAGACGAGGCACCTGGTTCCACAGGTCGCATCGCCTACGACTGGTTTTGTGAGCACGAGGATGAATTATCGCATCTCTCCTAGCCACTACAGTCACCAGACTTCAGTATTATTGAGTCTTTGTGGTCTGCTTGGAGAGAAGGGTGCGTGATCGCTGTTCACCTATGTCATCGTTACTGAACTCGGCGCTAATTTTCAGGAAGAATGATACAAGATTGTCATGAAAACCGTACAGGACCTGTATGTATCCACTCCGAGACGATTTGGAAGGTGTTTTGAATGCCAGCACTTTTCCTACACCGTAGTAAGCAAGGTAATGTTTTCTGTTTTTTATGTTTCCATATATCTGAGCAACCCCTGTACTTCCCACTGTACCATTTATTATGGATTCTCCCTGTTTCATTCATGTATGGAACGTGAGAAGAATGATTGTTTCACCCCCTAAGTAGTCTGATCTTCGCATACCTATAGGGTCGAAACTTAGGGGTTTGTAGTATATTACTAGACTCTTTACTTTAAGTTGGATCTTGAAACGTTGTGAGTTGGCTTGTATCTTGAAGGGACTGCAACTTAAGTTTTTCAGCATCTTCTTGTATACGTTCAATGTATACTGCTATTCCTATTCCTTCTTGATACAGACCCTAGACAGTTGAGCAATATTCTGGGATGGATGACATAAATGTTTTGTAAGAAATCTCTCTATTGCTGCTCCCAATATCCTATTAATGAAGTACCTGTACTGCTTTTTTGTCAGAACTTCGTTATAGCTTACTGTATCGCCTACGAAAAGGCTGAAATTACTATTAACATTGGCTGAAAGGTCATAAATATAGAACGTGAGCAATAATGGTCACGACGAACTTCTCTAGGGCACATCTGAACTGTCTTCTGTTTCTGTCGTTGTATAACAACAGGGTTAATAGTCGATCTGTATTTAAATAATGTAAATGACCGAGTAATCAAATGTTGACCTAGCCTTGCTACAACGCAATGAATGCCAACTGGTTTCCTGTACTGTATTAAGTATATCATTGTGATGTGCGTTCGACGTTTCAAAATTTTTGTCCATCCCTATTCTGTCGACTTGGGCTCTAGCTGCACAAAGCAGCTAGGATCCTGCACAGCGTTAAATTGATCCTCCCGAGCGCATCGATTCCATGTCCGTATGAAAGTCGTAGGATTCCGACAAACGAGAGTTGCAGTTTCACATAATGATATACCGCAGTCTCAATAAGCCACGCTTCTACTTGTGTTGAATTCCAACACATTCTGGTATATATTTCTCCTTTTTATATGAGGCATAACGCGACCTTCTCACAACAGCCATAATTCAAATTCGATTTTTGAATGAGAATCTAGAATACGTTGCCCCTACCTGTTGCAATTTTAATGGCAAATAAGAGACTAGAAGACAGTGATATTCATGGGGGAGTAATGCCAGGCAGATGCAGTGCGGGAATAACTGACAAAAAATCTGGTACCAGGTCATCGCGTGCCCTGAATAACGCCCAAAGCTGATGCATCAGCTTGATGGAGCTTGGGGAAAGGGAGGAGGAGGACGTTTATAAAATAAAAAACCAGCACTACGACATTGTCGGCAAGACCTCTTAAAAATAATGCGGTTGGCATTAGGCAAATAGATCGGAGCAATAAACACGCCTTCAAATACCGGTGCAAGGAAAATACGCACATCAAAAAAAGTTTTCCATCACCCCGGTTCCCAGAACTCCTATGGATATTATATCACACACACAGTCCCTTTGTTCAGAGATGTCACTAAACCCGCCCAAAGATGTAAACAATTACGCAAATGGTTCAAATGGCTCTAAGCACTATGCGACTTAACTTCGAGGTCATCAGTCGCCTAGAACTTAGAACTAATTGAACCTAACTAACCTAAGGACATCACACACATCCATGCCCGAGGCAGGATGCGAACCTGCGACCGTAGCGGTCACGCGGTTCCAGACTGAAGCGCCTAGAACAGCACGGCCACACCGGCCGGCCAATCACGCATGAGCAGCGCCAATTAAGACGGAGATCTGAAAGCCGATCAGTTCCAGTCATTCCACCAGGAAGGAGGTACAGGGCTCGTGTTGTCTGTAGTTCAGCCATGCCTATACGGTCAATACCTCGGTTTGATTGCATCCGCATTGTTACTTTGTGCCAGGAAGGGATCTCAACAAGCGAAGTGTACAGGCGTCTCGGAGTGAACATGGAGGATATACAGAGAAACGGAACTGTAGATGACATGCCTCGCGCCGGCCAGAGTGGCCGAGCGCCCAAGCGCTATTACTGCAGTGGATGATCGCTACCTACAGATTAAGGCTCGGAGGAACCCTGACAGCAATGCCATCATGTTGAATAATGCTTTTCGTGCAGCCATTGGACGTCGTGTTACGACTCAATCTGTGCGCAATAGGCTGAATGATGCGCAACTTCACTCCTGACGTCCATGGCGAGGTCCATTCTTGCAACCACGACACGGCCCAACAACTTGCCAAATGGATCGCTCAGGATTGGCATCACGTTCTCATTACCGATGAGTGTCGCATATGCCTTCAACCAGACAATCGTCGGAGACGTGTTTGGAGGTAACCCTGTCAGGCTGAACGCCTTAGACACACTGTCCAGCGAGTGCAGCAAGGTGGAGGTTTCCTGCTGTTTTGGGGTGGCATTATGTGGGGCCGACGTACGCCGCTGGTGGTAATGAGAGGCGCTGTAACGACTGTACGATACGCGGATGCCATCCTCCGACCGATAGGGCAACCACATCGGCAGCATATTGGCGAGGCATTCGTCTTCATGGACGACAATTTGTACCCCCATCGTGCACATCTTGTGAATGACTTCCTTCAAGATAACGACATGGCTCGACTAGAGTGGCCAGCATGTTCTTCAGACAAGACCCCCTATCGAACATGCCTGGGATAGACTGAAAAGGGCTGTTTAAGAACGACGTGACCCACCAAACACTATGAGGCATCTACGCCGAATGGCCATTGAGGAGTGGGACAATGTGGACCAAGTGCCTTGATGAACTCGTGGATGGTATGCCACGACGAATACAGGCATGCATTAATGCAAGAGGACGTGCTCTGGGTATTAGAGGTACCGGTGAGCACAGCAATCTGGACCACCACCTTTGAAGGACTCACTGTATGGTGGTACAACATGCAATGTGTGGTTTTCATGAGCAATAAAAAGGGCGGAAATGATGTATTTGTTGATCTCTATTCCAATTTTCTGTACAGGCTCCGGAACTCTCGGAACCGAGATGATGCAAAACTTTTTTGATGTGTGTGTGTCTGCCATCTGAAAAATACAGGGATAATAGGGAGAAGCGGATAACGAATCCACAGCCGTGCATTCAGTTACAGGGCTGTAAAAAGTAATAGAGCATCTTCTTGCATATCTGTTATGCTGGTAGTCTCGGTTGGTTGTCAAATGACCAGAATCCCACATCTTTGGAAGAGCTGAATTTTGCTTACTTGAAAGAACAAAGCAAATTTTGCGTTTTTTTTATGGAATAACCACCCTGAATATTGTCATCTGACACGCGAATGCTTGTTCTATGGTGCTCCATAAGGCATGAATAGCCAAACAATAAAATGATATTACGGCGCATCAACGTTGATGATAGATCTTGCTCAATATTGTTACACTAACAGCGAGATTAAATATGCTGATTCCAGTTTTCTATCTTGAAGGTATCGCTATTCATTTAATACAAAGGACAATGCTTCGACATCCAAGCTACCTTTAGATATTTCTACGGTAGGTAGGAAGTAAAAGAACTTCCGCATGGTCGTCAGTCACATGAGAAGCATGTCAGCAAGGACTGAAGTTTCAGTATCAGCGCCTGCGCTGTATACACTCCCGCAGCGCAAGCTCAATAGGAGCAGTGCTCAGTGTACCCGCTTGGCGCACATAGTGGATTTATACACTGTACCAGTTTCTTTCAGCGAACAGTAGTTGGAGGAGGATGAGGTTCGACAGAATAAATTACATAATTTCCTGCGACATTATTTTTACCTCTAAACACTAATCATTCACACATTCGTAACACTTGTCATGGTCGCAGAATTTTTTCGTTTTCTTCTTCTTCCCAACAAACATCAGGCCAGCGTGATCTTTTCCGACTTCATAGAATTTATTGCCATGTATTCATTGGTTTTCTCACACTTACTCTTCCGACTGGGTTTTATCTGCTTGCTACTATTGGTAGTCTCATACTTTCTAGATAGTCTTCCGATTGTTTTATGTTGTTGTGCTTTATCATCCAGATTATATATTATCAACTCGTCTCTAATATCTTCATTTCTAAATCGATCTCGTTTAGAAAAGTCTTCCACAAACCTCAGAAATTTCACTTCCGCTGCCTGAACGCGAGTTTTATCTCTCATTGTCCATGACTCACTTTCATAAAGCAGCGTGGGGTCAGCCATTACATTATAGAACTTGAGCTCGGTGTTCTTTAGAGGTTTGTTTTTTGATGTTCTTCTTACGATGCCTCATATCATAATTTAATATCTGTATCTCTATTTTCATCAAAAGATATATCATACCCAAGGTAGATAAAGTGAGAGTATTTTTAATTAGCTTTTATTTATTGTTATTTTGGCTATTAGTGGATTTCTTCGTATGAAACCTACAATACGTCTTACCTGTTTATAGAGCCTTTGGTGTTATACTGCGGACATCTTAATTGGCCTAAAGCCGAAACTGGGTAGTAATTTAATTTATATGAATAGTGTACTAAATGAATAAAATTGACAGCTTGAGGTAGTTAAAATGTCTCCATCGTTTAGACGATATTCCCGTAGTATATTTCTATATACCTTGTCGAGCACCTTTTCAAAAGGACGAACGAGATACGCATTGACGAGCCAAAACATCATGGCTACCTGCTTAATAGCTTCTTTGTTCGTCACTGGAACAAAATACATCACAGATTCTTCATATCAGTGATCCTGAAGTTTGTTGGTAGTTTGTGGAGGTATTAGATGTCTACGCAGAGGACATGTAATTCACGTAAATAACTGACTGCTAATTTGCGAACGCGGTGATGGCGCCCGATAGCGACCCAAATGGATCCCATACGATTTACATCAGGCGAAAGTGTTCGCCGAGACACCAACGTGAGTTCACTATAATGCTCCTCAAACCACTGCAGCACGGTTCTGGCTCCGAGACACGGACAATTATACAGATGAAAGATGACTTCGCCTTCTTGGAAGACATCAGACATGAAGGGATAGAGGTAGTTCGAAGCTTTTGGCGTGTCTTCGATTTTTACCACAGGTCCCATGCAACTACAGGAGAATGTCTTCCATACCATGATATACTGCTCCCACCAGCCTGTGTCCGTGGCGCGTTGTACGTTTCCAACCGCCGTTCACGTCGACGACGGCGTTTGTGGAGGCGACCAGCGACCTAGTGTAGCAAAAATATGATTCATTAGAAGAGCCGACACGTTTCCATTGATCGACTGTAGAATCCGATGGTCCCGTGCGTAACTGACGATGTCGTAAGGACAACATGTGAACACGTAGGGATGGTCTGCTGCGGAGCTCCATGTTCAACAATGTACGATGAACGGTGTGCTCCGAAACACTTTTACGTGCACCAGCATTGTGCTCTTTCAGCAGATGTGCAACAGAACACCATGTGTCCTACTTTACGGAGCTGACAGGCGTCCTAATCCAACGTTCTATGAATAGTCGTGGACGTCCAATTATTTAGCGCCTATCACTGTTCTTCTACCTCTTTCCGTAGATCTTTACGACAGTAGCACGTGAACATTCTACCAGCTTCGCCGTTTTCGAGATAGTCGTTGAGAGGCTCTGTGTAATAATAATCTGCGCTTTGTCAAAATCGCTTTTCTCAATGGATTTCCCCATTTGCGGCCCAGTCTTCTCTAGGGAGATCCCACGTTCGTGTCTGCTCTACTTTTGTTGCTGCGTCACGTACCCGCAACGCTACCAGGCGGCATCCAACGTCGCGGAGGGCAGTGACAATAATGTTTTGGCTCGTCAATGATGTCGGAATGTTTTATTCCTCCACTTCTCCAATATTCTGTTTATTGTTTGTATATTATCTGAGCAAGCTCTTTCTTTCCTAAACCCATTTCGAACTTCAGGTAACCTGGCCTCTGCTATTGGTTGCAAACTAGCATTAAGTATCTAAGCGTATATTTTGTATCCTGTGTCAAAGATACTGGTTCCGCTGTAATTTTTTGCGGTGGGTCTATCTTCTTTTTTGATGATTGATATTATATTTGCTACTCTCCACTGCTTTGGTATCCTGTTTCCAAGCCAGCACATATTTATCAAATGCAGAAATCGATATTTGGTAAGTATTCATTCTTCCGTATTTTAGCAGTTCCATAGTAACTGCTTCGAAAGTGGGGCCTTTCTGTTTTATTGTTTTCCTTAATGCTTCTTCAACTCTTCTATAGTTATGTTATATAGGTCTTTTTTCCATCATCTTATCTGCTTCTGTACGCTGATTTTCATTGCACCAAATATTTTTATAGTGTTTCACCCAGTGCTGAATTTGTATTATAACCGTATTCACAGTAGCTCTCTCCGCCTTATTCAGGTTACTCACCAATTCATCAGAGAAGTCCACACGTCCATGCACATAATTCTTTATTTGGGTGACAAACCTATTCCAGCTTTCACTATGTACATTTCTTATTATTACTTTTGCTTTGTTTCATTGTTACCTGTATTTGTTGCTTGATTCTTCTGAGGCTCTCTCTATTAAATTCAAGAAGGTTTTTTGTTTTTCTCTTAGAGCCCTTTTTATTTCTGTATTCCATATTCTTAACCCTGTCTTATTTTTATTTCTTCTGCTTTTCCCCAATACATCTGTAGCTGTTCATATAACGGAGCGTTTAATGTTTTTACATTCTATATCTATGTCTTCTGCTGTCAGGGTTTCTAATCCATATTTATCCAGTCGTCTTTGATAGATATCTCTTATACTATAATCCGGTAGTAGTCCTGTCTTAAAGTTCTCATTATCTTTCTCATATTTTTTTCTTTATACTGTTTCTCTTCCACATTACCCAAAGAATCATTCTAGTAACAAGTACAGAATGGTCACGTCCGCTGTGACCTTTTTTTTTTTTTTTTTTTGATGGGAAAATGTGTTTGTTATCTCTAAATCTTATACCATTGTTCCTGCTTCTCTATATTTTTCTACCACGTTTTCAATTTCCATATCCTTTAAGTCTTGTACCAGAATTAAATGTTCTGCATTATTGGTTTGGTCCATTTGCGCTTGCAGTGTATGGTAGAACTCCTCTGTATCTCTGTACCTTCTTCCTTTCCTTCCTCCAGGCCACATAGTCCAATCGATTACTTCTGTATAAAAAACTAACAAGGTTGCATACTATTTCAGCAAAGACAGGCTATTATCATCGACACTTCTGAATTCTCGTTTTATACAGGATGTGCCACCTTTGAGTAGTCAGGCGCATTTTCTCATGCCTTATGGCAAATATCCGCAATTTGCTTTTTGCAGTATGTAGCGTGTGTCAGGCTAAACAAATACTGCTCATCAAGTCTTTCATACGACCCTTTCCGTAGACAGTGGGCGTCGCATTGAAGAGGTGGTGAGCAGTATTTGGGCCGACTCTAGCTATACATTGCAAAAACCAAGTTGCAAATATCTGCTAATATTTGCTTAAACTCCAGAGAAAATGCGCCTGACTCGTGGGAGAGAGAGTCTGTATTTTATTAAAATTCTTTCAGTCGGGAAAGGAACACTGTATGTAATTCTGAGATAATGTGTTAGCTACGTCTACTAGACGATAACTAGAAATGATAATTCACACTACTGTGCACGTCATCATTTCGAACACAGAAAAGTGCCTGGACCAAGTTAAATTGTTTGGCGCGTAATGAGTGCTGATCATATTGTTTGTATTAGTTTGGACAACGGATTTACAAACAGATGGATATGTAGTACAGTAACCTGCAGCAAGAACGACACACCTAATTTCACTCAGTGATAAAGAATAAGTATCTCCAAGAGCTTATTAATCCTGGAAGCATAAAAATATTAATTTCAAGAGAATAAAAAAGTATAGTTAGTTTATCTGTCAAGAAATCAAACAATCTACAACCAGCCTCCAATAAAAAAGCATAATTCTGTGGCAGCGTAAGACAATGTACAAACTTTAAGTTTGGTATGATATCTGCAACTAGCCAACCAGTCCACTGGTCATATACACCTTTTCATCAGCAGAACAACAAAAAGCTTTTTACTGTGGTAGATTTGCTATTATGATAACGATGTGGCAATGTTATTTTTTGCTATCTAAAATTGAATATTTTTGTCGCACCTTGTGGCCTTGGCATGCCCTTCCTATTTGTATTCTATCTGTTTACCACTGTGATCACGACTTTCCGTGACTTCTACTATATAAGCGTCTATGCTCTTTTTACCACTCCTCTTAAACAGGTTTCAATTTTCTGCTCCCACTCGTTCGGTTCCGCTGTACTTCAGAGTGACGGGATGCCTTGACTGAGATTCGGTTATCTTTGACAGGCGTGGCACTTAGTTAAAGTCTGTGAGGTGGAACCATCCAGAAAGATAGATTAAAATATATTTTTCAGTCTGTATTAGAAAATTTAAGTTGTTAGGGAGCATTTCGAATATTTTCATCACTGATTTAAATAAACTTTTTAGAAGTGTTAATATCGTGAGACATTTTTCAAACAGGTATTTGCTAGGCTTAAGGCTGCGCCTTAAAATGACGGTTTGCTCCATTTAGCAGTGGTTTATGGGGCGTAATTAACAATGTATCTGAACCTTCACTCTCGAATCACCATCTTTGTATTTATGCTTTGATAGTCAGTAATTGACGTCTGATTTGCTTTGATAGTATAAAAGACACTCTGTTGTTTCTGGCACTGGGATTTGTATCCACTGTAGCAAAGGTATGCTAAGTTTGTAAATGTTTCCCTAGAGTACACCAGAATAGCGCAACAGGTCACCAGCTAGTGAGGGTTTCACGAACGATTATAGGAAATATGATTGCGAAACATGTGGCCTTACTTTCAGTTACTGGCACCTTTCTTGCTTGTTAACGGGTTTTGATTGCGAAAGTGTCTTATCAACAAGTTTTTTGTGGGTACTGAAGTATTTCGTAATGTGTGCGTTAAACATAACTACAAAAAATATGTATTTTCAGACATAATGGTAGGGGATAAAATGTTGGTAGGACTCTCTGGCACTCGAGAATTTGAGCACACTGATAACCATTTCACCACCTTCCCAGTATGGAAATCACGAATCTCGACTGAGCTTGAATAACGACTTGTAAGTGCATTCGGACCTAGTAATCGATGTTATGAACGGAACGTCTGTGCGTCACCTTTAGGCGTTGCGAGCGGTCAACACCTGTCTGCTGTAAGGTCAATGCTGACGCCGAGGTGGCTCTATGTTCCGTGGTAAGGACAGCTGCATTATATTCCGCTATCTGAGGGAAATTTGTGAAAAAGGGAAAAATCACAAGGAAAAAACGTTGAGGTTTAGTAGTTACTCGTATATATTTTTTTGTCTTTGAGCATACACAACTGTACAATAAGTTCGTAGGTGCTGCACAGGGACTGAATATAATATCCAAGTCCCGCGGGACGTAAAATCCTACCAGTGCTACCAAAGGAGAGGGGAAAGATGAAAATGTAAAGTTCTACATCAGGGAAATCTACCATCACAGGTTCGATGCCTTTAGGACTAACGCCGAGGGTCTGTTAAAAAAACGTAGGGGTTTTATAGACTAATATCCGTCGTCCACACCTTCCCTTGATATGGGGACAAACGGCTAATGTCGTGTCAGTCATTACCGAGAGCAGCATGAAATTATCCGAAGCGTACTCGTTTCCCTACATATGTCGCCGCGAGGGAGGGTTCCTTGCCATTCTTTGTATGAATAGTATTAACACTTGTCGCCTGTACGGCATTTGGCGGAGTGGGGACGCCCTGACTGAATACCTTTCTCACCATTACGAAGTCTAGAAGAATGCCTGTTTGTGAGTTCTTACGAGGGGAGTGGTTTCAACAGGTCAGATACATCGGTTTCAACATTCCTAGCAGTCATCTTCAGGTCTTAAGCATTTTTGGTAGTAAAACACGTTCATTTTATGCTGAACCCCGTGTACAAATGACCATGTTTTCCTATCAAAAAAGGAAGACGACAGCCAAGACTGTTGAAACCGGTTGCTTTGAATAAAAAAATATCTTGTACGATCTTATCTTTTAAATGATTTTTAACATTAAAACAGGTCGCCCTTCATAGCTCTCATAATGAGAAAATTCAAAGGACAATTTTAATGGGTATCCAGTACTATACATTTTAGCTGGAAGTATGAATGGGAAACCCAAGGAACAGATATCGATGCTTGTTACTTATCTGCCGGTAGTTCTACTAATGACCGAAGTATAAAGCAATTCCCTCATTGATCACTCCACATTTGAGTACTCTAGTGGTCGGAATTTTCTTAGGTTTTCGTAAAGCCTTACGTAACGATATAAATGTTACAAAAAGCAGTATCAGCAACTCGCTGACATCACTCGTCGGAGAATACTATGTTCCTGCAATGCCGCATAATTACATAACGGTCTTTAGAATTAACAAAAACCGTGTGAAAATGAGTATTGAAAGTGTTCATTATTCATAATAATTATCTTTCAAAGTATCAAACGAAAAGAGCAAAATTATTCGAGAACTGACAGAACACAATGTTCTGAAAAGCTTAAATGTGGATATAGTGCTTTCTTTATATACACTGAGGTGATTAGAGTCGTGGGATACCTCCTAATATCGTGTCGGACGTCTTTTTGCCAGGCGTAATGCAGCAACTCGACGTGGAATGGACTCAGCATGTTGTTGGAAGTCTGCTGCAGAAATACTGAGCCATGCATCTGCAGCCGTCCATAACTGCGAAAGTGTTGCCGGTGTAAGATTTTGTGCATGAAGTGACCTCTCGATTATGTCCCATAAATGTTCGATGGGATGTCGGGCGATCTGCGAGGACAAATCATTCGTTCGAAATGTCTGGAATGTTCTTCAAACCAATCGCGAACAGTTGTGGCCCGGTGACATGGCGCACTGTCATCCATAAAAATTCCACCGATGTTTGGAAAAATGAAGCCCATGAATGGGTGCAAATGGTCTGCAAGTAGCCGACATAACCATTTCCAGTCAATGATCGGTTCAGTTGGACCAGAGGACGCAGTGCACTCCATCTAAACATAGCCCACACCATTATGCAGACACCACTAGGTTGCACAGTACCTCGTTCGCAACTTGGGTCCATGGCTTCGTGTGATCTTCGCCACACTCGAACCCTACCATCAGCTCTTACCAACTGAAACCGGGACTCGTCTGATCGGGCCACGGTTTTCCAGTCGTCTAGGGTACAAACGGTATCGTCTCGAGCCCAGGAGAGGCGCTGCAGGCGATGTTATGCTGTTAGCAAGGCACTCTCTTTGGTCATCTGCTGCCATAGCCCATTAACGCCAAATTTCACAGCACTGTTCTAACGGATACGTTCGTCCTACGTCCTACATTGATTTCGGTGGTTATTTCACGCAGTGTTGCGTGTCTGTTAGCACTGAATACTCTATGCAAACGGCTCTGCTCTCGGTCGTTAAGTGAAGGCCATCGGCCACTGCGTTATCCATGGTGAGAGGTAATGTCTGAAATTTGGTATTCTCGGCACGCTCTTGACACTGTGTATTTCGGAGTATTGAATCCCCTAACGATTTTCAAAATGGAATGCCCCGTGCGTCTAGCTCCAGCTATCATTCCATGTTCAAAGTCTGTTAATTCCCGTTTAGCGGCTATATTCATATCGGGAACCTTTTCAGACGAATAACCTCAGTACAAATGACAGCTCTGTCAGTGTACTGCCCTTTTATACCTTTTGTACTTTTTTACGCGATACTACCACCATCTCTATTTGTGTATATCGTTATCCCATGACTTTTGTCATCTCAGTGTAAGTAGTTATACTTACCTGGATCAAATGTAATCTGTTGTACCACAAACAAAAATGTGTTCACATAATTCGTAATATCGTTTTTAGTAATTACAAAAACCATTCCAAACAATAATGGTACACACTGCCTGACTTCACGGAGACACAAACTGAATGAACAACAAAAGGCGTTAGTCCAAGATTAGCTGCTACCATAGTCAATGTTCCCGCCTAGTTAGTTGAAATGTACTACAGCTCCCTCCCCTCTCTCATGGCCAAGTCTTGCAAATCTCAAAATGTGTTACGCTGGTATGCTAGAAAGTATTCAGAAAAAGTTTCATTTAAATGGCGAAGTAAGCAATTGACAATAGTGGCAAGTAGCCCAGTTTTTTGTCAACGCCATAGATCGATATTATGTTTGTAACGTGGATGTTACTATGTTTCAAAGAGTTCACTGGCGATGATTCAAACTGCCAACACAGATATTTTATAAATATGGTGATCATCGAACATCCATACCTTCCGCATTGTCTCGAGAAGGATGGTGTAGAGACAGCGATATTCCAGTGTACTCATCACTATTTGTGTGAAGAATTTAATTTTTTTTGTTTAATATCACATATATCGTCGGAGAATGCAATTTGTAGGTAAGGGTTTCACTAGAAATCAGGTAAATAACATGCAATTTTGTCATATGATGACATGGTTGGAGACCGTGACTGCTATTTGAAGACAAATTTTGATGGTGTTGAGACAGAAACCAGCAACAAATTTATTTTAAGTTCCTTTATTCAAAAGGTACCGTTACCGGTTTCGAAGCACTGCAATTCATCGTCAGCCGGCTTTCATGCTTTCATTAGAACATGTGGTGCATTTTTTACTGATTACTTGTCCTAAAATATAAATAATACATAATTATAAGCACGTCACACAGATGGTTGCGTTACAGATTTGCGATGGGATGTGACTCACGTGAAATGCCGGTTTGGAGTACTTGTTTTCATAGTTCTCATCCAGCAGACGGCGTTCGTAGTTTTCTACATTCCCATCATTGCACACTTAAACTTCTATAATTGAGCACTTCAGATTTGTCACTGAATACCCATATATATATATATATATATATATATATATATATATATATATATATATATATATATATATATATATATATGGAACTTTGACATGGAACATCTTTATAATTAGTGTAGCAGTATTCACTCTAATATTCACAAAATCAAGTGTCTCTCTGTACTGGTGTAAAAGGGGTTTCAGTTATATAAGTGAACACATGATCTTTTTCCAAGCATGGGCCATCTTTGTAATGTTACGATATATAATAGTATCATTGTCATGAATTTGTAAACACTTAGTGTCTATCGAAACATGCGATGCATGTTAGAAGTCCGTTCTGTGACTAATATGAAGTGGTCAGAGATACAAATTTACGTGTGAAACGGCAGAAACGTGGTGGAAATGTATTCAGTGACAAATCTGAAGCGCTCAATTAAACAATGATGGGAATGCAGCGAAAACTACGAACGCCGTCTGCTGGATGAAAACTATGAAAACAAGTACTCCAAACCGGCATTTCACGTGAGTCACATCCCATCGCAAATCTGTAACGCAACCATCTGTGTGAAGAGCTTATAATTATGTATTATTTATATTTTACGACAGCTAATCAGTAAAAAATGCACCACATGTTCTAATGAAAGAATGAATGCCGTATGACGATGAATTGTAATGGTTTGAAATCGGTAATGGTACCTTTTGAATAAAGGAACTTAAAATAAATTTGTGGCTGGTTGCCGTCTCAACGCCATCAACATTTGGCAGCTAAATAATAGCTATCTTATACGTCCGCCTAATACTTATCAACGTGGAGGGAAAAAGGAGGCTTTCTTTTGATGGCCTACTGTACCCGTTGAAAAGTACAGTTAATATGAAAAAAGCACAATAGTGAAGAAAGCGTTAAAGGTGCGTCTGTGACGGCCATTGTTTCCGACATAACGGGACATTCCAAACAAAGGCTGTAAAATAAAAACCACTATGCTTTTCGTTGGAATGTGCTTTGAAAAGAGACGATGGACTGACTACACACAGGTGGGTGCCGTGGCGACAGCTTAGGAGTGCGGAAAGTGGCCGACGGAGGCTTATCGATAGTCGATAGTCATAACAAATAACCTCGTCATGGAAACAACGGCGGGTCGCGCTGGAGGGCTCTAATTACTGCGTGGCGTGCGGCCTGCGCTCCTTTCCCGGTAATACTATTAGCTCTGAAACATTCACGCTGGCCACGGGCTGACGCCTGCCGCTGGGTTGGGGCGGCATCACAATTCACCCTCAGCCCCGTACTTGTGCCCTGGAGGGTAGTTAGTGGTAACCAACCACCGCGGTGTCCTACTTACACACTAGCCGCGTGACCGAGATTGCTAAATTACGTGAATACGGAGCCAATCGATTTAGGTAGCTATGGTGGCATCATTTTTCCTATCAGTTATGGGAGGATAGGTAACGACGTACAGACCACGATCACTGGAGTACGAGCTGAATTAGATGTTCCTGCTGCTCGCAATTTCTCATGCGTCAAGCTCTTTCCGTGGCGAATCGCTCTGAGATGTTGGGCCGCACACGTTGTGTGGTATCCATTACGTAGTAGCTGTGAACACCCCAGTCGCACGTATGTGGTGCGCTGGTACCAGAAATGTCCTACAGAGGTAACAATTAAACATTGCCGACGACAATCATCAAAACCAAGGTGAGAAATTTTGCCGATGGAAATTAGCAGAAACCTGGGGTGATGTTAGCTCCGACAATCGGCAGGTAGAACCAGCTCGAACCTCGGGACCGATGTGGATCCAGGGATCGGTTCGGGTGTGGAAAGAGATAGTTCGTTCCTTCTCCGTTCCGCCAAATATAACGTGCCGCCATCTCCTTAACGAAGTATAGATGCCTAAGATTTTAATAATAATTGTACACTGAACAGCGAAAACATTATGATCACTGGGCAACGTGACGTCGAATGCCACCTTCTGACGCTGGGGGCACGTGACTCTGTAACAAAAGTATGTAAGCGGAGCAGACATGACACGGTATCAGCCTATTGAAAATATGGACTGCAAATGGGGAAATCAATTGAGATAAGCGACTACTGACAAAAGGCAGGTTATTATTATCCAGAACCTGTGAACGAGTATCACGAAAATGGCGAAGCTGGCCGAATGTTCACGTGCTACTGTCGTTAGCATCTACGGAAAGAGGTAGGACAGTGAAACTACGACTAGACGCTAAATGGTTGGAGTCCACGACTCTTCAGAGAACGATGGGTTCGGAGGCTTCTCTGATCTGTAAAGTAGTTGTAAAAAAAGAAAGAAAGAAAGAAAAGTGCTTCCGCTTAACTTAACTCTGCGTGCTTAAGTGGTGCAGCAGAATACCGTTTATTTGCTATCTATGCGTGGACGTATTTGATTTATTTAACTGGATCAAAAAAATTGTTCAAATGGCTCTGAGCACTATAGGACTTAACATCTGAGGTCATCAGTCCCCTAGAAGTTAGAACTACTTAAATCTAACTAACCTAAGGACATCACATACATCCACGCCCGAGGCAGGATTCGAGCCTGCAACCGTAGCGGTCGCGCGGTTCCAGACTGAAGCGCCTAGAACCACTCGGTCACAGTGGCCGGCAGAAGAGAGGAGTCTCCCCAGGAAGAAGTGACGGAAGCTGTAGCAGTATTTTGAATGTGAGTCATAGTCCCAGTTTGTGATAACTTTAGGTTTGGGGCGGTATTCATCTAGCGTTTGGATAACATATACTTAAATACAGATAGGAAGTTGCGTATACTTTGTCCTAACTGACCAAGACAGAAGTAGATTTAAGCATCTGGAAGTAACGATACTAAGTGGATGTAATTACGTGCGTGTGTATACCACGTTCTGGTGTACAAATGAAAAAAATTACAACGATCTATGACGAATGAATGGCCGCCAGAGACCATTAATGCTGTTACCATGCATGTGATTGGTAATGATTTTAGAATATTGTCCGTAGAGACTGACAAACGTATTGTTTTTTATATTTTATCTGTCGTGCTTGTGATGCAAAAAACTGCAGTATTAGGACTGCTTCGTACACCTCATATGACTTTACCTTCGGAATGTTTTTTGTTTCATTATTTACTAACTGTGGTTCTCAAGCGTTTCTTAAACTATAAAACAATTACTGAAATCTTCGAACAGTTGTGCAATTTTCTCTCTCTCTGTTATTAATTACTGTGTAGCCTGCTCTCATATCTGATGACATCTCAAGAATAGTTTCTGTCTTTTTTTCATGCGCACATTAATTTTAGTCTTTTTCTTATCAAAGTGACATTGTTTCGGACAACATTCTCTGTTACAGTAACAAATGGTTTTACTTCTACATATCCTATTATGTTCCTATTATCGTTAGCCTGAAGCTCTTGCCTTCTCTATAAAAGCTTATTTGTTCCACTATGGAGTTTTTCACTTTCTTTATAGTTGCAACAGCTTTTGCTGTTTTCTTAAGTACCTTTGTTAAATACATACCGTTTCGGTCTTTATATGTATAGATTTCATTTTTTAAGATTGTTACCTTGTTGCATAATTTAAAGTGGAATACCTACATTCTCTTAAAATATTCTTTTAACCTACAGTTTTGACTACAATTCTGATGAGTCTGTTTTTTTAATATCGTTTCAAGTTTTACTCTGCATGTTACGTGCGCGTGGTACCTGCAGTTCTAAAGTGATTTAGGACCTATACAGCTTATTTATTAGTTAGGATAATACAAATAACTTCTTTTGAAATGGTGCTTTGTATTTATTACATTCTTGAGGAAAGTGTTAACGACAAATATGTCCTTATCGGTAAGTTCTACTAACGTATGTGTTCTGGCATATCTGGTATCTTAAAGTTTCCCACTGGAAAATAATTCTGTAGTTTCTCACCTATTCACTCATTATTCATCAGTCAATCGGTCATATTTCTGTGCGACTTTCTGCCGTTAATCAGCTGCTGTAGCTTTTCGCAGAGATCTTCTACCACCTCATTAGAATGTGAGGACGGTGGTGTGATACAGAAGGGACACAGCCAAAAATCTGTTACCAAACAGAACTAAAATCATAGCGTATGTTTTATGCAGAGGGACATAGTAAAAAACCATATTGTAGGTATCATCGGAATCTGTTTCGAAAACAGTATTGTATTTGCTGATAAAAATGCCAAAAGTATTAGTTCATCTTTTTAGGGATCCAATGGTAGGGTCAAAAGATTATTAAATTTGTAAGGCCGTAATGGAGCTAAACATGGAAGAACCCTTATCGAGTAGCAAAAGATTCGTGACCTGGCTGCCAGAAAAAGATGATACGTTACCTGGAATTGGGCATAAATGTGCCTACTGAGGTTACACGTGGGCAGATATAAGACGCTTCGTACGATCCTGTCCCTTCCTAATGTCGGCGGCAGACTTCTGATGTGGAGATTTAGAGAAAGCAACATCGCACATGTTTTGATTGGATTCCGAAAGTCGAATTGGAGGGAAGACAGAGTAAATTTTTAAAGAAAATTTTAACAGTTACTGTACTGATGTTTCACTCCATTTTTTAAAAGTATGAACAATGTTCCATCATATAGAAACAGTGAAGTTTAATTGCGTGCTGACTACAGTAAGAACTGAAATTTTCTGGCAGATTAAAAGTGTGCAGTGGTCCGAAACTAGAACAGAGGATTTCCACGAGCTATCGATGTATGGCTCATTCCGCCCTCGCACCATTATCTCTGGCACTACCTTTCCTCTACATTCCAAAAAGCAAAGTTTCGGCTTCGAGTCCCGGTCTCGTACACAGTTTTAATTTGCGTGGAGTTTCATAACAGTGCAGACAACATAATGAAAGTTCCCTTCTAGAGTAACAATTGTATGCATGAACTCACTAGTCAACAATTCATACCAAATACAAAAATACAGGTACCACTCTTCTTGATCTTTAAATTGCATTGTCAGAAAAATATGCAGTAAATATTAAATAATAATTAAGTAAGATAACAGATTAAGATGAACTGGACAATTCGAGACAATTTCTTATCTAAAAAATTGTCGAACTAAAATCTTTCTATTACTTTTTTATATTTTTTATTTGTTTGTAGTGTGTGGTTGATTCACTTTGTTTCAGCACTTTGATATTAATGTCCGTGATCATTTAAACAATAGATACGGTCATCGGTGAACAGAAAGGGAAAGACTTACCCCCTGACCGACGCGATCGCTACCCTCACTTCAACGTATTTATACCTTTGGTATTACACGAAGTCTTTGGCGTGCGAAAACTCAATACAAACTGTCCTCATGTCTCACTGTGCAACAAAAAGAAGGGGATTATTTAACAGAGAGGGGCAAATTTTATGCGCCTTTATAATGCGTTTGTTGGGCCTGCCGATCCTCCCTTTAAACATTTGCTATGATGTCAGTTTGTTGATATGTGATGTTAGTTGTTCATACCGATTAAAGTAGTAAATATATGTTTCCTACCATCAGTTTCTTCTCTGAGTGTATTCGATTTAAGGATCTTCTTCCACGTGTACAATTTCGACCTATATTGGGATACGGTATGAATGGCGTTTCAAAGTCTTTTCATCAAACGGCTAGGGGTGATTGATCACGTGACAGCACACAACTTTTGTGAGACGCTAGGCGCTGCCTTTTGCATTGTTTGTTGCTCTGAGAAGCGACAGGGCGTAGGCATTCTGCGGCGTTGCCTATAAGCCAGTCAGCTACTCTGTATGACAGAGGGTAGGTCCAGCAAAGTTATAATTCCTAATTCGCTTCTAAAATATCTATCTCCGCTTAGAGACACTCATTCTTAACTTTCTTTTTTTGCAAATCATTTTAGCGATTTACTTGGGTAGGGAGTGTGCTGATAAGGCAGACATGGTTAGTAGACCCTGCTAGTTCGCAAGATGTCATCCCACAGCCAATGAAATCAATAAAAGACGTCTGTAGTCGCTGGAAAACGACAGCGAACATTTTCTCCCTAAGAAAAGTTGTTCCCCACGACCTGTTCTGTCACCCCTAGGCATTTGATGCAAAGACTTGAAACAGATTGCTTATGCTATACTGCTACGCGTAAAACAATGGCGGAAAAAGAAGTAATCTGCTATAATTAATCCTGTACTAGTGACCTGCCCCAACTTCGCACGGGTGGCATTAAGCACCTACAGCCCGATGATTGTGTGGTGTAAATGTAACAAATTATGTACGCAAACCATCCTCGAGATTCACTCGTCTATTAATGAAAACCGTATCGAAATTCCTACAGTAGTTCCTGAAAGTTGAACTCACAGAGTAAGAGTAAGAAAATGTGCAGTAAGTAGAAAGATGGGGAATTGGAAATGAAGAAGGAAAGATATTTCTGGAATTCTGCTAGAGAAGTGGTTGTGACAGGTAGCTCATGGTTTCGGAAGCTAGAGAGCTATAAAGTCACAGCACATGTATCCTTGTTGTATTACATGCCCTATGACTGAGAAACAAAGACGAATATAATGGTCATAAAGGTACTTCCACTCTAGGCATTGGCTAGTCACCACTGGCTACTAGTTATGAGCATGAGAATCATGAAGGAATGGAAGAAGATAGAGAACCAGGAAAGGAAAATTAGAGTATGGAAACTGAGAGAAAAGGGAGAAAGGAGAGATACCAGGAGATTGTAAGGAAAAGGTAATCAAATGATGAATCTAAAAGAGAAGAAGAGGAATGGGGACAATTTAAAAGTGGTAGTGTGGATGGAGTACTTTCAGCACTTGCTACATTCGAACGAACTTAGATATAATGATAATAGGCTGAAGGAGATAGAAGTAAACTCGGATGGGGATGGGGGGGGGGGGGGGGAGGACCTGACTTGCAAAGAAATGGATATGACACTGGACAAGATGAAAGGAGGGAAGGCACCAGGTGTGGACGAAGTAAGTGTCGAAGTGGTGAAGGCAGCAGCAGACCTTGGAAAACAGAGGCTGTACCATGTGATATGGGTGGTGAGAAATGAAAAAAGACTGCAGAAGAGGTGAAGAGGGCACTAATTGTCCTTATATTCAAGAAAGGGAGTAGGGAGAATGGTAGAAACTACAAGAGAATCACACTGATACTACACTGTGCCAAAGTATGTGAAAAGATCCTGGAAAGCCTAACAAGAATCGAGAACAAATTGAGAGAGGACCAGCATGGCTTCAGACGTGGGAGGTCAGCCGTCGGCCTCATATTTGCAGTGAGGCAGCTCCAGGGGCACCACATTGAATTTGGGGAAGACCTTATGGTGGCCTTACTCGGTATAGAAAAGGCATTTAATAGCGTCTGTAGAAGAAAGGTCTGGGAAGCACTAGAAAAGAAAGAAGTGGAAAAACTGACAACAGGCACAGTGGAGGAGATATATTGTGGAAGTCTGAGTTGTGTGAAAGTGGGAAATGGAACGAGTGGTGACTGGTACCAGTGAAATAGGGCAATTTATTGTCAGCTCTCCTCTTCTCTGTGGTCTTTAATGAGACAGAATTGGAGAAGGCAAAATCAGTGGTATTTACGCGTGACTGATGATCTGGGGAAATAGGGAGGAGGAGAGGCAGGAACAGCAGGACGCTTGGGAAGAAACTGTGTGACAGTATGGAATGAAAGTTAATGTAAGCAAATGTGAGATTCTGGTTACATCTAGAAAGAAAGATTGACCAATTAGCAGAATAAGAAGTGGAAGTGGCCAGTTGAGGAAAGTGGAAAGCATCAAGTACATCGGAAGTGTGATAGAGGAAAATGGAAGAAATGAGAAAGAGATCAGGGAACATGACAGACAGAGAGAAGTTTTTCTGCAAAGTGTTAGGAGCCTGGTTTGGTACACAGAGGTCCCACACAAAAGCAAAGATGTAATGTATAGAAATTACTACATCCAAATACTGACCTATGCATCTGAAACATTGGTAATGGATGAGAGAGATGTAAGTAGACTACGGGCATGTGAAATGAACTTCATCAGAAGTAGGACAGTAGCAACAAGTAGAGATAGGATGAGGAATTCTAGGGCAACGGAAATAGCGAAAGAGGAACACTTGCAGGGCAGGAAAGAAACATGTAGGCTAACATGGTATATCACTTACAGAGATTGAAAAAGTAAGGGATTCCCAAAGAGATGCGTGAAATGGAGATGCAAAGGAAACGACCAAGAGGAAGCCCAAGGGATAGATGACTAAAAATGTGGAGGAGTGTGTTGAATAAAGAGTCGAGGACTGGGCCAGAGTGAACACAGGTAGATGGTGCGAAAAGAGGACTAGATGGTGAGGTCTACGTTCCAAGCAGACCCATCCTGGTGCTGGAAACTGTTCAAGATGATGCGTTCCTGAAATTAGCCTTCACATACAGATAGAAAAACACGGCGAGGGACTTTATGATATATATAGATTGCTCTGAGTGTCCAAACTCTCTGCCGCGCGGGATTAGCCGAGTGGTCTAGCGCTGCAGTCATGGACTGTGCGGCTGGTCCCGGCGGAGGTTCGAATCCTCCCTCGGGCATGGGTGTGTGTGTTTGTCCTTACGATAATTTAGTGCGTATGCTTAGGGACTGATGACCTTAGTAGTTAAGTCCCATAAGATTTCACATACATTTGAACATTTTTTTCCCCAAACTCTCTCGTTTCCTCCAATCACAATAAGTCTCCTTTTTCATTTAAACCTCACGCGTACTTCTCTCTGTCAATTGCGTAATACTTGGGATACACCATGTTTAACACCGGCCTACTCCTTTATGTTGTAGTTTCGCAGTGCGAGTGAAAGGTAGCAGAATATAACTTTTAAGGAAGTCTCCCTTTCATTAACCCCAAGCATATAAATAAAAAAGTTTTTTAACAAATTGTTCATTATTCTATCACTATCCGATGTTTCTTCGAAATATTATTACTCTCTCTTCCGGAATTTCGGCTGAGAACTTTGCAGGCACCACATCTATTACCAAACCGCGATACCAATGTTTGCAAGGTTGTCTGGAGAAATAGCGAAAATGATGTGCCTCAGAAGTACGCCTTAAAAGTGATGGAATATTCTATCTTTTGGTGAAATTTCAACAATCCCAAAGCAGACTTTATTTTAACAAACTTAAAGATTTGTGGTGTAGTACACTTTATGTAGCCGGACAGAGCACTAGACTCCAGCCCTAGAGATCGTGGTTTCGATCGCGGATGGGGGAGGGGATTTTTCCTCTTTCCAGTCCCTGGAGGACGGCCCCATTTCTGCTCTGCCTATTATCACACGGGTGCTGGGGGTTTTTGCGGGGGTGGGGGGTAAAAGGCGGCAGGGGCGACGGCCCCCAACCCTCGCCCTCGTAGTCCCGCGGCGTAGAATGGCTGCACTCTAGCTGTAGCCAGGCCAATGGCGCGGTCACGGACTTGCGCCCCAAGCTTTTACCACATTTTAAGTAACAGGCACTTCAGCATAATCTCGTTACCTCTTGCGGAGAACTGGACCAAAACAAAGTTCTCGGTTTTGCAGCCAAGAGGTCTCGACAAAAAGGAGCGTCGTTTTTGAATTGTGTCGCTCTCAGCACCTACGCATGAATGGTAACACAGTTAGCAGAGGAATAAATTATCAGCCACCCTTCCTCTTACACATGCGTGACGTTCTGTTCGCGGAATGAACTTGCAGTCGTAAGAAGAAGAAGCAAAAAGAAAGTTTAACGCTTCACTAGCACTAAGCGTGCCGTATGAAGAACAGACAAAGCTCTTCGTGATAGTTATCGTGAGTTTATTGTAGGATCCAACTGGTCAAAATTTACGCACAACTGCGTTTCTTGAAGAGACGTCATAAGTAACAGAGTTCACTGAATTCATTTTAGAAACTAATCTTCTCACTGGAAATCTTATGCAGAGAACAAGGAGAAAATTGGCCCGGTAGAGAAATGATTTTTATATCAATAAAGTTTGGCTTTTATTTTCTTTATTCATGTTGAGATATCAAGCTGCGTCAGGTTAGTATGAGGAATATATTTGTTTATATGGTTTATCGTATATTTATCATGTCAACATCACTTTTCCTCAACACATATTAATCGTACAAGGATGAATGACGTGTAGTTGGAAAGGTTTTCTTAACCGGCTTCTGACGTTGCATACAGATTTTGCATCATGGATGCCCAGCTTTATAATAACTTACGAGTAAGAGACTCCATATTCATATTATCTTATTACACATACCATTTTATGTCTTTTAAAGAACTTATTAACTGGATAATTTGTATACGGCATTGTCATAAATAATAACCGTGACCACTGCAGTAGTCCATTATCTCTTACCGTCCTACAAGCTGACTTGTCTAAACGAATATACTTTCGCAAGCGACAAACATATTTGTCATTATCGCATTGAATTGTGATTTACCTGTTCTACGGTCTAACGCGCTTACTTGAAGTACGAAGTGCAATTAAAATCTCAAAATGCAGTTAGAGGTTATTGTGGTCTTAGTGATATACCAGGTAAGAAGCGACCATTTCGTTGTAACCCACACATTTCGCAATTATTTACTTCTTTATATTTTATATTTTTATTTCTTATTAATCTTCTCTTGAGCAATAGGTAAATGCAAATATTACGGTCAATTACAAGCAACAATGCATGGAAACATATATACAAGGATGTATAATAAATTCATGATTATTATTTCACGTCGTTCGGTTCATTTTTAAAGATGTTTCCTCTTCATTCCACAACTACTCTTATCCCAACGACTACACATATTCCAAATACTGTCATTACTTAAAACAAGAAAGTTCCGCGCGGGTCTACTGATGTTGTTTTTCGTTCAAATGGATATAATGTTTCGGTCACTTTGCCGTCGGCGAATATTCTGCTAAAATTCGCGATGATTTATAAGGAGTTCGGTTCTTCATTTTCAACAGGTAAGAAATAGGTAGCTGATTCCTAATATGAGTGTTTTTCTCTTGAAAATGATCCATGTGGGAACGTCCCAACTCGAACTACAAGCGAAAACAGAAGAATATTACAGTATAGTATAGGACACTCGGCGATTCAAAGTGTAGTTAACAGCGGATGTCATCAACTCACCTCCGGAAAGACTGCAGTACGTCTTACACGAAGAAATAATTATGAGGAAGGTTGGTTGGTTGGTTGGTTTGGGGAAGGAGACCAGACAGCGTGGTCATCGGTCTCATCCGATTAGGGAAGGATGGGGAAGGAAGTCGGCCGTGCCCTTTCAGAGGAACCATCCCGGCATTTGCCTGGAGTGATTTAGGGAAATCACGGAAAACCTAAATCAGGATCGCCGGACGCGGGATTGAACCGTCGTCCTCCGGAATGCGAGTCCAATTATGAGGAAGATACGTACTCCCATCATTAGAAGATCACTCGACAAAAGGAAAAAAGAAATTCTGTGTAATGTTGGGACCATTGTAAAAGGAGTTCAACTGAACTTTTGCGCCGATTTGTGGGATGGATATGTATGGGTCAACTACTTCACACCAGAAACGAAAGAGAAATCACAGCGGCGACTAAAATAATGGTGATATTATCAGTCTGAGCTGCCAAAAGAGTCACGGCCGGTAACCTGGATTAGACTGTGGATCAACTCGATGAAAAACCATGTGTAAAGAGACGCAGATTTCTAAAGAGAACGCCAGGTTTGGTCAAGTCATTACAACAGCCTACAAACATGCTTTGGCAGTGGAGAAACTGACAGATTGAAAGTACTAACTGTTGCAATATTCACCCTTTCACCCATATTTGCCAGTCTTTAACTGCCACGTCTCCACTCCACTAAAGAAATTTACGGTTACAAAACGTCTAGGGTCCAACGACCAGGTTATGGTAAATGTAGACGGTTATTTTACTACACTTCCTTAATCGCATTTCAACGATGGATTTTAATTGCTGAAAAAACCTTGGACGAAGTGCATTGATCTACAAAAAAGACTACATTGAAAAACAAGTGCTTTTTTTATTTGAAAAATATAAGCTTTCATTGCCAAGCCAGAACTTTCGTCCATGCCGTTCTAGTGGTAAAGAATGTCGTGACTAGTGATGATGGTAGTAGCTTTTGTATAAGCGAACTATTGTCAGTTAGTCCACTTCTGAAACGGAAATCTGTGAATGCGATGGTTGCCATCTACAAGGTGAATCACTTAAAGCTTTCACTACAGATATTTCGATAAAGGAAGAAGCTATTGGTATCCGGATTCCATAGATTGGAAAGGCAGGAAGCAGCCCGCCTTTACATTCCATATGCAGAGTGTTATGATTTTCAAATGTCTATTTATTTACGAAAGGTACAAATATTTCATTGCAGCAGTGCCCATTGTCAGTATCACAATCAAAATAGACTAAATTAGAATGTCAGTAGTGATTGTTGTAGGGGTCTAGTGGAAGTAATCGACGAGATATCTTAGTTTTAACGTTTTAAACACCGACAGTTGTTTGTTCAATGTAGTAACACAAACGAATGTGAGTTCACATGGGTGCTTACGTGCAGCACTGCACAGATTTTAATACGTCTTCGGCAGTGATGTGTTATTAAACGCTGTTACGTTGTCTAGGCCAAACAAAAGACAAATAAAAGTGAATACAGTAATCCAGTGCAGTCTGACAAGCAAAGAACCAACGTACCCTCAAAGCTTGCGCTCAAAATGACCATCACCATTGTCAATACAAGTTTGCAGTCTGCCGTGAAACTATTCCTTCACACGTTCTAGCATTTCAGCGGAAATTGCAGCGCAGACTGCAGTAATACGCCATTTCATATCATATGTACTGTTTGAAGATGTAGACGTCTATTAGGATATTTTTCGGCGTAAAGGGTACACGAACGATCGGCGCACTTCTTACATGCATCATAAACCATGAGCAAATCCGCTTTTTTCGCAGTGGGGAAATGCCATCCTCCAAGCACTTTCTAGTACGTGCACCATCTCACAATAAGCGAAGGGACCGTCGCAATGCAATCGCAGAATACACATAACACAATGTTAACAAATATAACTTCGTCGCCTAGCATTTAAGAAACAGGATGGAACAAATAGCTGTCGGTGTTAACGATGTTCACAGTACGATAACTTGTAAACTACCGGCGCTAGCTTCCCACAACAAACACCACTGACATTCTGATTTACGCTAGTTTTAGGAATTTAGTATCAGCTGGCATTGCTCCACTTAAAAAATTGTAACAGTTGTAAAAAATGCACTTTAGTCATCTCAAAATCTGTGCGTTTGCCGCAAATACGCGCCCTTACCTAAAATTCAGTTCTTGTGAAAACCGCGTATCGATAGTGCCTTCTATGTCCAGAATATATGCGGTGTAGGTTTTAGGCGATTCACCCTGTATAGGCCTACTGATTAACTATACCTTAGTGATTGACGCCATCTGAGGACGTGTCTGTTGTATCGTGCATTAGATGCACAAGTAGCAGAATGTGTAGCGATGTGTGTTTCCGCGTGCCCAGATCCAAATCGTGAACGGCGTGATCCTGGTGAGCTGGCGGCAGAAGGTGCTGGAGCGCCAGATCGAGTACGGCGCCAAGCTGGGCCATGTGGTGCTCAGTCTGGCGCGGATGGAGCTCAACAACTTCTACAAGCACGTCATGCCCGTCGCCGACTATTTCGACCAGCGCGGCATGCTCTACGCGGTGAGTACCCGGCCACACTTAACTCCAAGTCCTCTGCTCTTTACTGATACCATTTCAGCACTTGCGATGTTCTCAGCTCGTGATTTAGCGCTTAAAGTCACTGCTTACAGGTCGCGGGGTCCCGGGTTCGATTCCAGGTAGACACAGAGTTGGACGGTTGTGTTTTATTAAACATTTCATCTCTGTCGAGGCGGCGCAAGTTGTCCATCTGGCATCAAACAGAAAGACGCACCAGACTGCCGAACAGTCTAAATGGGGTCTCCCACCTAATAATTCCAAACAGTCATTTCATTTCAGTGCTTGCGGAGAGAGAGTTACGCGTGTAACTAAAACGTCTTATTACCATAAACGCTGGATAAAAACAACACCATAATAAGGTAGGGGCTGTAATCGAGTGAAATTTTCCACACAGCCATAGTTCGGAAATGTGGGCTGGGCAGGAACGCTGGGTTACACGTTTAGTTATTTTTCAGGTACTTCGGATGCGATATCACCATTGAAATTTTTCCATGAGTTCTACTAATAAATAAAAAATAAATTGGAAACTGGCATTTCCAGTCAATTTCATAAACGCTTCCCTTACAAGAAAAGCTTCATTTATTAATTGTACTCTTTTGCACATCATTATCGTGTGTATCTAGTATACCACATCTACTAAAGTTGCACTTCTGCAATTTCGGCATTCATTTCGATTTCCTTTTTTGGAGAAGTTATGACAATGGCATATTTCCATGCATCTGTTATTTTTAATTTGAATAGCATATTCAATAGAAATACAGTATTCTAAGCCCTCCCTTGTTTGTTTTCGTTATTTTGTTTTGCAAAGTGCTTCGTCGTGTTCTTGAGCTATAAATAACTCTGTATAAGCTTCTTCTGTTATTTCGTTAGCTTCGACCTCTTATTTCTGTATGCTTTCATCGTACCACAGAGTTTTATAGTTGGTTATCTGTTCCTTTACTGATATGCTGTTTATATTCCCAGTATCCATTTCTGCTTTGTTAACGCAAATAAATGCAGAAGATCCTAAAATCGGTGAATGAACGTACTCGTTAGCAACAGCAATATGATGTACTAATAGGTGATTTTTATGTTGCGACGTGTCTGCTCCGTGCAACACATGTAAGGAGAACGAAGAGTTAAAAGAGACGAGTACGCAGATGGCACAGGTCATATTAGAAGCACGTGAGTTTACGTCACGCGAACGTCGTATTCTCAGGTGAAACAGAGGACGTTGACCCCAAACTGTGCCACGCGACGCACACGACTCGAGATCGCAGAGATTAATCTGTTTGACTGGGAATTTAAAATGTCGGCGTATTCAAAACATTTAATCACAGATATTCGTTCAAGAATAAAAGCGCCTGCTTACATCAACAGCACTGTCAGTGTCTCATTCTACTCATATCACCCCGAAAAGGTGTGAAATTTATTCTCGTGATCCGTTAGATTAAACTTACCAGTCAAGACACTATGCCTGTCAAAATTAGTGAGCATCCAGAAGATTAGGAAACTTTGTGAAACTTCATAGGTTGAAAGGGTATGTGATGTTATTTCAGTGATAACAATATCGAGTAAAATTTACGAAGAACTTGACAATATGAACCCACTTTTGACGTTGTATCCTGTCTTACCTGGGTGCTTGCTGCACGTTTGGTTGGGAAGGGCGTCATAAAGCTGTTGTAGGATACAAGAGGCAAGCAGGCCTACAGCTCTTGTAATTGGTCGTTGATATCCTGGAAACTGGCACAGAGACAAAGTTCAACATTTACATATATACTCCGCTAGCCACCAACCGGTGTGTGACGGAGGGCACTATTCGCGTCAAAGTCATATTCCCCCCCCCCCCCCCCCCCCTCCTGCCACCTCTGTTCCACTCGCGGATCGCGCGACGCGAGAAACGACTGTCTGTACGCCTCAGAACGCCCGAACAGGTCCCACACAAGTTCTATCAGGGACAGATTTGAGAATTTTTCTGGCCATGTGAGTACCCAAACGTTCCATGTGTGGAGAAGCAGTATCCAGCTGAAAAATGACATCACGATACTGTCACTTGAGAGGTAACACATGAGGATTCAGGATAGCCCTGGCGTACAACTGCATCTCCAGAGTTTACTCGGTCACTATAAGTTGTCACCTGAAGTCATACCCCAGAGCGTTCCACAGCGTGAGGCGAGGAGTAACACTGCTGTGGCTCTCCAAAATATTGGAAGCATGAGACGTTTCCCGACTTTGCTGGCTTACTCGCCGACGATGACACCCAGGGTAGTCCAGAACGACGATCATCGCTGAACGCAATCGGACGCCATTCACCAGCAGTCCATGCTTTCCGCTCACGACGCCACTCTAACGCAGCTGTTTGTGTTGTGCTGTTATCTGCAACCTACGCATGAAACGGTAAGTCCCTAGAAGTGTAAGTAGACTGTATAGGTTTTTTTATTGGTAACGCCACATAGCGCTCTGTATGAAAATCACTGGCTGTGCTGTGTGCAGTCTGTGGCGGGTTTGCATTGTTGTTGGCTATTGTAGAATTGGGCTGTTGGCTGTTAACAGCGTGTAGCGTTGCGCAGTTGGAGGTGAGCCGCCAGCAGTGGAGGATGTGGGGAGAGAAATGGTGGAGTTTTGAAATTTGTAGGACTGGAGAACTGCTATGTATATTATGATTTTTCAACACTGTTAAGGTAAATACATTGTTTGTTCTCTATTAAAATCTTTCATTTGCTATCTATGCCTATCAGTAGTTAGTGCCTTCCGTAGTTTGAATCTTTTATTTAGCTGACAGTAGTGGCGCTCGCTGTATTGCAGTAGCTTGAGTAACGAAGATTTTTGTGAGGTAAGTGATTTGTGAAAGGTATAGGTTAATGTTAGTCAGGGCCATTCTTTTGTAGGGATTTCTGAAAGTCAGATTGCGTTGCGCTAAAAAAATATTGTGTGTCAGTTTAAGCACAGTCATGTATAATTTTTCTAAGGGGACGTTGCATATGTCGACCCTTAGCCGAGGATACCTCACTGGAATCTTCTGATTTTTTTCTTGTAGTTTGTGTAATTAGTGTAGCCTCTGTTTATTGCTAGCGCGTAATCATAGAGAGAATTTCCTTTGTAATTATCGTTTTTCATTGTTGTACAGTAAAACAGTTGTGACATGCATGTAGATTTGCACCAAGTATTTCGCAGCTGCGCTTGCAATTAAGTAGACATTATTTCCATTACTATGCTATCTTATTTTGCTCTTCAAATTGTGCTTTTCTGTGTTATCGTGTGAAATATTGTGACAATTATGGCTTGTGAAAAACGTAATACTAGGCTCCAAAGTAAACTGAGAAATACAGTGAAGATGAAAGCAGTGTGTTAGCGCCACCGTGTAATGAATTAACTAATGTTCAACATAGTAATTTGGTAATTGTGCATAGGGAAATGGAGCGGGCGGCAAACAATGGCGTAGGCAGTGGAACAATTAGTGAACAGGGAAGCATTATCGATCGCTCGCTCGGCAACAGCTCGCCTCAGGAATCCGAAATGACAGGACACAATTTTGCAAATACTGTAGATTCAGGTTTTGCGTCCTCACCGTTTTCTCAAATAAGTCAAGACACATTTTCTGCTTGTCAAAATGTGAATGTTGCCGGTGCAAATGCATTGCCGAAAAGCGTAGAGGAACAGATTCCAGACACTAATGCATTGTTATTACAGCTAATGCAACAAATGGAACAAAATCAGAGACAAACACAGCAAAAGCTTCAAAAGTTAGACACCACACTTGAACAAACACTTGAAGATTTAACTACTGAGTTACATAAAATCGAATCGAAATGTCAAAAAATCTGTAATGACGTAAAAACACAGATTTGTGAGCATTTCCAACCTATTTTTTCACGTCATGCAAATGCATTACAGAATCACGAAGCAGCCATATAGGAACTGCAAACTATATAGTTCATGAAAATCACGACACCTTGCAAGCTAAAATTGACTCAGTTACACCTACCGATTCGGTTACGCAACTTGCAAAAACTCAGGAAAACTTAAAGGAAACAGTAGATACTCTGAAAATTGGTTCAGAAAGACACATGGAGGAAATTAGTTCGTTATCAGAGAAAGTAGTTGAACTTTCGGATCAGCTAAATAATTTGTCTACGAAGGTAGATGATAATCTGAATTACACAAAACCGGTAGTCTTTAATGACACAGAAGAGTATGAACAAATTAGGAAATTCAAACAAAATCAGAATCAAATTAATACGCAACACCAAAGAGAAATCCGGGAAGTACAAGATCAGTTGACACAGGTAATACAGGAACTACATATTTTAGAGGCCACTCGCGCTCCAATACGGGAAGAGGGACATAGAAATACGGAACAGCCACAAAATAATAACTCAGGGCACTTCGGAAATTGTGAAAGAAATTGGCAAGGTACACCGAATTTTGAGACGGAACCGCCGAAACGAAGTAACAATGACCGACATGCGACTCGCCGACATGATGATTTTGACTATGAGCTGTTCATTACTACACGTAAATTCAAAACATTCAAAAATTCTGGCAACGACATTCATCCACAAGCATGGCTCCATCAATTCTCTCATTGTTTTCCTCCCAACTGGTCATTAGAGCACAGATTAGAATTTATGTGTGGCTATTTAGAGAATGAACCAGCTGTAAGAATGCGATCGGTCATTCACGATTGCCACAGTGAAGGAGAATTTTATCATGCCTTCCTCTCAGCATACTGGTCTCAAGCTACACAAGACCGAGTAAAACATAGCATCATGATGATGAAACACTTTGAACAATCTGAATTTTCCAGTCTTGTCAAATATTTTGAAGACGTATTGCATAAAAATCAATATCTTTCAAACCCATACAGCCCTTCAGAACTCATCTGCATTTGCTTAATGAAATTGCCTGAACATTTAAGAAATATTATTTTGGCAGGACGTTTCAAAGACGACATGAAGCTTTTCAGGGACTCTTACAAGAATTAGAAATTGACACAGACAGTCGCGGGATACGAAAACAGGAAAACAATCACTACAGGTCACATCCGTCACAATTCCGTGACGACAGAAACAACAACTGGACACGACAAGTCTATTCTTACAACGCAAATCGTGACCAAAACAATTTGTAAAAATTTTTGTGGGGAGCATGGGGGCTATGTAAGTAGACTGTATAGGTTTTTTTATTGGTAACGCCACATAGCGCTCTGTATGAAAATCTCTGGCTGTGCTGTGTGCAGTCTGTGGCGGGTTTGCATTGTTGTTGGCTGTTGTAGAATTGGGCTGTTGGCTGTTAACAGCGTGTAGCGTTGCGCAGTTGGAGGTGAGCCGCCAGCAGTGGAGGATGTGGGGAGAGAAATGGCGGAGTTTTGAAATTTGTAGGACTGGAGAACTGCTATGTATATTATGATTTTTCAACACTGTTAAGGTAAATACATTGTTTGTTCTCTATTAAAATCTTTCATTTGCTATCTATGCCTATCAGTAATTAGTGCCTTCCGTAGTTTGAATCTTTTATTTAGCTGACAGTAGTGGCGCTCGCTGTATTGCAGTAGCTTGAGTAACGAAGATTTTTGTGAGGTAAGTGATTTGTGAAAGGTATAGGTTAATGTTAGTCAGGGCCATTCTTTTGTAGGGATTTCTGAAAGTCAGATTGCGTTGCGCTAAAAAAATATTGTGTATCAGTTTAAGAACAGTCATGTATAATTTTTCAAAAGGGGACGTTTCAGAAGTTTCAGAGCAATTGTGTGGGATGACACAGAACGTTTCAGGGAGTCCATTACTTGCTATCGAATGGCAGGTGGAGACGTGAAAGGGTTACGATGTGCTTGGTGCACAGTAAGACGATCTACCCTTGTCGTGGTCAGACTTGGTCGACCAGAATCTTGACGATGAGTAAGCCTGCCGCCAAGTTCCCATACAGGCGAACATCGGGCCACTGTCACATCCGAATACCCCACAAATCCGGAATTTTCACGATTCTACCAGCTGACCAAATGGAGACCCACAATGAAGCCCAATCCAAACTCTGTCAGGTGTTGTTAACGTTGTGTCACCCAAGTATGCAGCATGTGAGCGCCTTTTACAGTGATCAGTCAACACCTGACGCTGTCCGTGATCTTTATATAGAGTGTCTCTGCCACCTCAAATATCTCTGGAACCCGGAACAAAATAGATATTCAAAAACAGTTTGCACCAGCATGAACGTACGGCAGTGGCTTAGCAAACTTTGCGCTGGACGTGTTACTTGTTTAATTTTTGTGGATTGTGCATACCTTCCCATTGTGTGAGCACCTGACACAGGCAGTGTGAGGTGCACGCTTGAGTCTCAGGACGTGTGCTAGTTCTGCGCTTCACTTATTTCAAGCGCCAACTTCACTTCGCAATTTCTCGGGATGTAATTGACGTACTGCGATGCAACCAACGTCATTTTTTTTTTTATTTTTCGTGCTATTGATTGCATACGAAATAATAGCGGTATCCATTTAAAAACACACAAGTTTGTGTTGAAAATATTATTGGTTTACGTTTTAAAATTTCGCATAGTATTTGGTTTCCTAAGCCCCTGCCGTACGTTCATGCTGGTGAAAACCATTTTCCAATATCTATTGTTCTTCCAGAGATATTTGAGGTGGCAGAGTTAGGTGAGCCACCCTGTATAGTGTACCATTCCTGGCAATAATATTAACATCAACAACCCTATTGCTCTCTGATAGTCACAGAGAATAGTGGCTCTCGTCATTTACATACCCTGTATAGTGTACCATTCCTGGCAATAATATTAACATCAACAACCCTATTGCTCTCTGATAGTCACAGAGAATAGTGGCTCTCGTCATTTACATACCCTCCGATTCTGTGTATGTGTACGAAATGACACTCACATCCGCTAGTGTCTGCTGGGTGCTTTAATTTTTTGTCAGGCGGTGTAGGGTATGAATGTAATAGCAAGTAGACGTCCGTACACTGTCTCGTAGTCCAGAAACACAGAATGACAAGAAATCATCAACAGAATTCTTACAAATTTTCTTAGAAGGCGCTCGGATCATTGATATCTAGCGTACAACTTCGGTCGTGGGAGTATGATGTGACGATTAAAGCGACCGTTGTGTTATTCCAGAGTGAAAGACTGTCCCCAACGTTCCGTGTGTCTCAAAGTTGCAACGTACATGGAAGCGATCGCTACAGTAGCATTAACAGACCGTACATTTTTATAGTCATGCATACGGTGAAAACGTTGTTTTGCATTACAAATTTCTGAGTAAGTTATTAACGATTTTTAAGCGATCTAGTGTGCGGCTGGTCCCGACGGAGGTTCGAGTCCTCCCTCGGGCATGGGTGTGTGTGTGTTTGTCCATAGGATAATTTACGTTAAGTAGTGTGTAAGCTAAGGGACTGATGACCTTAGCAATTAAGTCCCATTAGATTTCACAAACATTTGAAAATTTTTTAATCGATTTAGTCGACGCCCAAAACAGGTTATATTTGTAAAAATAAAACAAGTGTTAGTGTTTAAATTTCATTTTTAATTGATAAATGGAATCGGCATAAATTTGCTTCCAAGGATGGCCTTTGTTATTTGCTACCGCTATATCCTTTTTGGTGTTGCTTTCGTAAGTCTGACACTGAGGAACTATGTGGTGCTAAATTTTGTTATTGTGTCCAGGCTATGTACGTTACCACTGTCTGCAGTGTTATGCAAGCCGCCAATTGATCTATATTGCAGGGCAGTGCTTTTGAATGTCGAAGTAAATCCCTGCGATCGAGCATCCACCTTATTGTCTGCCACTAACTTAGTGTTTTCTGCAGGAAAGGCGCACAGATTTAAAATTTGCAGTGTAATGAGGTTCAAAGCCTCGGTTGGCTTTCAAGACAACTTGAATACTCCTCGCTGTAGGCCATATAGATAATAATGGTGATCAATAGAATTTTATAGCATTCATCATACGTAACACCTTCAGAGCTTTATTTTCCCACACGCATAGAACCAATGTTGGGCGTTTCTTTGTGTTAATGATATTGTTATCATCGTGGAAAGATGCAGAATCCCTACCATTCTGCAAAATCGGAAGACAACAGTTTGTATCAGACAGTTTCCCTCGTGTCTCCATATTCAACAGAATCTATTTGCTGTGACAGTATACTCTTTGAACCACAGGTTTCCATAGATCACTAGTTCAGGAAATTAGAAATTTGTGGTAAGTTCCTGTGGGACCAAACTGCTCAGGTCATAGGTCCATAGGCTTACACACTACTTAATCTAACTTAAACTAACTTACGCTAAGGACAACACACATACACACAGATGCCCGAGGGAGGACTCGAACCTTCGACGGGGCGAGCCGTGCGAACAGTGACAAGGCATCCGAGACCGAGCGGCCACCCCTCGCGACACTAGTTCATGTTCTGTGCTCCTTTGAATCACCGAAATATTTTATCTATTCTTAGTTTGTTTACAAAAATCTAGGCAATAGCATCAGTACATTGATGTTTTATTTCCATATCTAAAGTCGCAGTGTCTTCTTTGGAATTGTCCTCTCTAGACGCTCGTTGATCATTCTTATTAAAGGTAACATTGTCTTGAATGACTTTGGGTCTCTGTAAACAAGTTCAGGTTCCATATCATTGTTGTTTTTAGCAAATGAAGCTTACATGTATGAGTAGTCTCAATGTTATAATGACACTGGACATATTAGCTCCAGATAGATGTGCCAGATTTTCACTTGTAGTCGCAGATTTACCAACTAAGCTGGTACCCAAAACTTTTCCAGTATTGAAAGCCTGTGGAGCCTGATTCGAAGGCAAACTGAAGCCGGAACCTTTGCCTTTCGCAGGTAAATGCTCTACCGACTGAGTAATTAATATCCGACTCACGGTCCGCCCTCACAGCTCCGATTCTGCCAGTACCTCTCTCCTACTTCTGTGAAGTTTCAAAAGTAGGAAGTAAAGCTGCGAAGGCGGGTCCTGAATCGGACATAAAATGCTCAGTCGGTAGGGCATTTTCCTACGAAATGCAAAGGTCCTGTGCTAGGATCCCTGTCCGGCGTGCGTTTATAATCTGCAAAAAAGTTTCAGATAAGCACATACTTCACTGCAGACTGGAAATTCTTTATGCAATTTATTAATTTATAATTGAAAAAGTAATTAAATTGAAAGGTTCACTGGAGATTCACCATTAACAATTGTCGCATTTGTCGCGTTAAATCGAATGTTCTACTTCCTGTCGGGCGCTGTGGTCCAGAGCTATAAATTGAGTGTTTGGCAACCGAGAGGTCCCTGGATCGAATCCCGTCGGGCCGTGGAAATGTTCAGTCTGTCGTTAATCTAGCCTTCGCAGCTCACCGAAGTGATGAGTCCCCAGGGACGACACGTTGTTCGGTTTTTGCGTTTCCCCGGTTGGATAACTGAGGTAGATTAGCCACACGCAAGTCGCTGGGGTGGCGTCCAGTTGAAAGACCTGCACCAAGCCATCGAGTCACGTGGGAGAGGGACTTTACTAACTGCAACCGGAAACAAACGCAGACAGGGCGTGGCGCTATCGAGCCGAGAAATAACTGAGGAAACAGATGCGAATATAACGATGGACAGAATGCTGCAATTGAATAGCTCACGTGACCAAGAATTAAGCACGTGACTAATTTCCAAGAGAACTGTCTATTTAACTTGATCTGAGCTTCGACTGTGTATTGATCACTATAAATGGCAATCACTTATGTGTAATGAGTGTATCATAAGTCATCCAAGTGCTACGGTAAGATAAACTGTAATTTCCGCTTTGACATTTGAATGGCCAAATAGAAGAAAGTGTCACTTGAAAAATTTAGTTGGCATTCCGGTGACAGTCTTTCGTCCAGGAGTCCTGCTGAACGGCGCAGGTTGGCTCCTCCGGTTCGCTGGATGGCATATATTATTCACAGCCGTAACTTTTCATTGACGTGGACTAATCTCAGGGTGTAAGTAGCAGCCTGTCACGCAACGCGCAACTTCGTACTTTGTCGTTGCCTTTCTCAGAACTATCGATCATAAATATCGAAGAAGTGCTTCGGGAATTGAGTTTAATCGTTCTGAAAGACCACCACCGCATTGGACGGCAGAGCCGTAACGAGATGCTCCTGCGCCTCTGCCAAAACTGATTAAGCTGTGGCCTGCTCGAAAACTGGCTTCCTGCAATTTTCTCTACGCAGATTATGAAAAATTTTATAAATCTTTAAGAAAGTTTAATAACAGTTAATCCGCACTAGAATATTGTATAAACTTCCTAAAAAATTAGAAGTGAAATAAACTGTATGTTATTGTTTACGGCAGCTACAGAAAAATGGTTTTGATATGATGGTGTAATAAAGAACAGATTATATTTGGTCTTCATAAATTGTTAATAGTGCTTAGATTATTAATAAGATACTATAAATAACTATTAAGAAAATATTACTTTCCAGGAATTACGTTTCAGTATAATTTTACTTTATATTTGCTTGATTTGAGCCAGACAAGCTCATTGATTACGTAATCGATTCCAATTTTAGCAGCTGTGTCATTCTCTGTCGACGAGATGGCTAATTTTAAGAACAAACAACTCCCCTAATGTTACTAATTAGGCAAAAAAGATATTTCTTAACTTATTTTGTATTTGAACAGCAGATCGTAGCAACCGAACTTGGTGCGCGGGGGTGGGGGGAGGGGGGGGGGGGAGTGAGGGGGGCGCGGGGGCCGGGGGGGAAGGGGGAGAAGGGGGGAGGAAGCAAAAATACTGTGCCAGTAAATTACACAGCACCTCCACCTTTCTGCTTGCCTCTCCACTATCCCGCTTCGATCAAATTAGCATATCTGATTCAGCAGCCGTTCGCTGGCCTTTGAGGTCCTACAATATCGTTGCGAAGCAGTATTAAGAACATAACTGATGAAAATGTGCTAGATGTTTGCCGGAACTTATATGAAGCAAACGAACATAAACCATGTAAGGGATATAAGTCTTGTCGGTAGTAGAAATTATTTCTTTATGAAGCTACTCGGAAAAAATGACAATGTGACAACCGAAGGCACTAATAGTTAAAATTATCATACGTTTGTATTAATCGAAGGTGGTGAAAGTTAACAATTACATCTACTTTATAAAAACCATGGCTGAGCCTGCAGTCGTTGGAACTGAGCAAGCATGTGTACTTCATCAGTACATATTTCTTTAAAAAGTAGTCCACAAATTAGTTAGTTTAGACGTAACTCTTTCCATCTCTATTCCTTTTAATTTATTTGGCACGTGTTAATATCTGAAAGATCACGAAGCACAAATGACCACAGCACAATATTCGTCAGTGAAACGTCCATTTAAAAACAGTAATAGCCAAACTGATCAACCAAAAAAGAAATAAACAAGAGTAAAAAGGCACATGGCTCTAAATTCAGAAATCCTCTGACATTTACACATTTAGTGTTGTGTGTGCTTGCATTTGTGAAGGAAGCGCTTCCAGTGTTGGTCGAAACTTTGAAACAGCTCTTACCCGCTCATGGGTAGCGATGTATCGGAGATCTGACGATAACGTTCAATGCTGGTGCCAGCAAAAATGTTTCGGAGCACACTGTACAGCGCACGTTTTTGAACATGGGGCTCCTTGGGAGAAGACCCTGTGTGTCCCCATATTGGCCCACTTTCTATTATTTAGCGAAGGCTTTCTTGCCTCAGTCTAGAATTATTTGACATACTTTAGGACAGCACAGTTTGAAAAGTTCGTTAGCTTACTGGTTTTAAAGTCCCGTGTTGATGATCATTGTTATGGTAAAGCAGATGCCACTAGAAGATATCTTTAATTTCAGGTCTTATCAGTACGTATCCACAAGAACTTGAATGTTCTATTGTACGGAACGGTTCTTGATGATAAGCGATAATGATTTACTTGTCGGCTCCCTTTTTCCTATAAAGGAAAAAATACAGTGTCTTTTCCAAGTCGATAACAGACACTGTCGCGAAAAAGTCAGTAAGAAATAGTTTTCTCTGCTAGAGATTCATCGTTTCGCTGGAACTGAATTCCTTCTATAGATTGTTCGAATTACTGGTCTTAATTTCATTGAAACTCTTTCTGAAAAAAGGTGAAACACAAGATAGAAAATATACTGTAAAAACGTAACTTCTCTTGCAGAATTTCATCTATCACGCACTCTCTTCGGGTCAGCCACAGACAGAGCCAACTGATAACGTTTAGTAAACTGAAAAGAAGGTTAAGTAATCAGTAGTATGTAACCAGCTATCTCAGTGGTAGCGTCCTCTGAATTCCATACTGTAAATATCCAAGTATTTCATTACTGCAAACTGAATCACAAAAATTTTAATATCTGTAAGGTAAGTAAACAAATATGACAGCTCTCAATTGCGAAGTGTGTTTTTGTCTTTCTCATTGAAGTGTGTGACATTGGTATTTCAATTACTTTTGGTGAATATAATACCCCAATTGAAAAATGTAGTATTTAGTGACGAGTCAGGCTTGATCTTGGAATACAAAGAAGGTCTCTAGACGTTAGAAGAGATTCCAACTGGGGTTGTGTCCTACGACATACAGGAAAAATATCTTTCTTTCTGCGGTTGTTATGATAACTCAAAATTTTACATCTGAAAAATTGCGTCAAGTCTACAGGGTGGGCGCTGCTGAATTTATGCAGAGACGAATGACGCCGTGAACGATTTTCCCTGGCAACAACGAATGCATATGCAACCATACGTCGGTATTAGGGTTCCAAGCTCTGGAAGCTGGTGCAACTGGTTTCCAATACTTTTGTGCTCTTCCGGTGTCGCAGAACTCCGAAGCGAACTTCTCAGCAGTCTGTAACGCTAACTATCGGTTTTCACTGAGGAGACAAAAGTCATCGAATAATTCCTAATATCGTGTCGGACCTTCTTTTGTCCGGCGTAGTGCAGCAACTCAACGTGGCATGGACTCAACAAGTCGTTGGAAGTCCGCTGCAGAAATAATGAATCATGCTGCCTCTATAGCCGTCCTTGCGAAAGTGTTGCTGGCGGTGAATTTTCTGGGCGAACTGACCTCTCGATTATGCGCATTCAACGTTCGACGGGATTCATGTCGGGCGATATGGTTGGCCAAATCGTTCGCTCGAAATGTCCAGATTTTTCTTTAAACCAGTTGCGAACAATTCTGGCCCGGTGACATGACATCGTTGTTTGGGAACATGAAGTCCATGAATGGCTGTAAACGGTCTCATAGTAGCCGAACATAATCATTCCCACTCAATTATCGGTTCAGTTGGACGAGAGGACCCGATCCATTGCATGTAAACTCAGCCCATACTATCACGGAGCCACCCAACACTAGCTTGCACAGTGCCTTGTTGACAACTTGCGTCGATGGCTTTGTAGGGTGTCCACCACACTCGAACCCTAGCATCTGCAAACGAGACTCATCTGACCAGGCCACGGTTCTCCAGCCGTCTCGGGTTCAACCAGTATGATCACGAGCCAAGCAGAGAAGCTGCAGGCGATGTCTGCTGCCATAGCCGATTAACTCCGAATGTCGCTTCACTGCCTTAAGGAATACGTTCCTCGTACGTCCCACACTGGTTTCTGCGGTTATTTCAAGCATTGTTGGTTCTCTGTTAGCATTGACAACTACACTATTATTTAAACTAGTTGTCACTTGACAGGCAACGGGCTGCAGGGCTCCCGCCACCAATAAACCAATGGCAGCCGGCGCTGTCGGCTGCCACTGCGTTGTCACTTCGCTCTGCTGTGCCAGCCAGTCCTCAGCGAGCCGTTGTAGACGTGCGGGTGAGAGATTTGAGTGACTTGTAGCTTCGCGTGTTTACGAAGTCTGATGAAAGCAGTCGCAAGAGAGGGAGGCCGAGGCTGCACACTCTTCGGAAAGCTCCAAAAAGTGGCGGAATGGCGTCGTTATACGCAGTCAGGCGCGTGAATACGTGTGTTCCTTAAGGGAGTATTTTGAGAGAGAGAGAGGGATGCAGGAGGGCCTCTCGTTCCTTTGGATAAGGTGGTGGAGCGAACTGCAGCTGCTCTGCAAGTTAGCGAACGATCACTAATAAGAATCAGCAAGGAGAAATTCACGAAAGAAGACTCAAGTGAATCATCTAAATTGGGGGCACCTCGGAAAAAGAGGCGACTAGAGAAGAGGGTCACAAAACTTGACTCTTTTCAGGAGGATGCCATTCGTCGTCAAATATACGCATTTTATTCGAGGAAGGAGTATCGAACACTCAAAAAACTACATGCTACCCTCACAGCGGCTGACCTGTTTCAGGGTAGTAAATCGTCTTTGTTAAGAGTCGTGAATATGTTAGGATTCCGCTATAAATCCATCTCTGGTAGAAAGTTAATAATGGAACGCCAAGCTATTGCAGCCTGGTGATGCCGCTTTCTTAGAGAATTAGTGGGGACAAATTTTGATGATATCGTTTGGCTTGATGAAACGTGGGTGAATGCAAGACACAGTTTAAAAAAAGGCTGGACAGACGGTACCATCAGCGATAGTATGGCGGGTCCGATCGGCAGAGGAAAAAGGATAATTGTAGTACATGCCGGAAATTCAAAAGGTTTCATTCCAAATTGTCTGCTACTATTCAGTTCAAATAAGACCTCCGACTACCACGAAGAGATGAACCACAATACTTTTGTGAAATGGTTTGAAGACTGCGTGCTCCAGAAATTAACAGAAAACTCTATCATTGTTATGGATAACGCTCCTTATCACTCAGTAATACAAGATAAAGCGCCCACAAAGGCAACGAGGAAAAACGACATTGTTAGCTGGTTACAGAAACATAAGGTACAGTTCGACAGTAATTTGACAAGGGTAGAATTATTAGAACTTGTATCGCAACACAAGCCAAAGAACCCGATTTATATTGTGGATGAAGTAGCAAAAAAATACGGGCATAAAGTGCTCAGATTGCCTCCTTACCATTGCCATTTCAACGCAATAGAGTTGATCTGGGCTCAGGTTAAACGGCATATTGCTGCAGAAAATAAGAAATTCACATTAACCGAAGTGGAACGCCTTTTGAAAGAGGCAGTTGAAATTGTGACATCGGAAGACTGGCAGAAGGTAGTACATCGCGTGAAAGGAGTGATACAGGGCGCAGGGAACAATGAAGGTATATTACAACAAAGTGTCGAAGACTTGATTATATCTGCCAATACGAGGAGCGAAACGGAAAGTTCCACTGACTCTGACTCTAAATTACGCGGTGTTTTCGCATTGTCTGATTAGTGTGCAGTGTACTTACTGCCATTAATTACTGTGTTTGTGAATTTATTTCGATTAATTCTTATTCTTGTTGTGAGACTAAGAGATACTGTTTGGCCAACTCTCGTCATCTCCTTGCGGTAAGTTAGACCGAATTTTAATTCTATTTCATTTTTTTATATACACCAAGATGTTATTCAATGTGTGTAATAGTTTTCGAGATTTGCAATCTAAAGAAGAAAACTTTTCCGAACGCGAAAATTTCTCACACTTCAAAAGTTAATGTAACAACGGCCCTAATTAAAATTGAGAAAAGGTATTTTATATGCTTATATGTAGATACCACTGGGACCGATACTGTACGTAAATTTCAAAATATTTCCATAATATTTATAGGAGATAGAGATTTTAAACGTCATACTTTAAATCAGACTTAATACGCAAATGCCGCTGCTCTCGGTCGTTAAGTGAAGGTCGTAGCCCACTGCGTTGTCCGTGTTGAGAGGTGACGCATGAAGTTTGGTATTCTCGGCTCACTCTTGACGCTGTGGGTATCGGAATATTGAATTCCCAAATGATTTTCCAAATGGAATGCCCCGTGCGTGTAGCTGCAGCCATCATTCGACGTCCAGAGTTTATTAGTTCCCGTCGAGCGGCCATATCATTTCACATGAATCACCTGAGTACATATGACAGCTCCACCAATGCACTGGCCTTTTATACCTTGTGTACGCGATTCTACCGTCATCTGTATGTGTGCATATCGCTATCCCATTACTTTTGTCACTTCAGTCTATTTCTGTATCACTGTCATGAAGTAACGACAAAAGTGATGAGGGAATTTTGTTACAGTATGAATAATTTCTTCCAGTTAGTAACACAAAGCGTATCCAAACCATTTTCTTTCAAGTATTTCAATATTATTTCATATATACTGAATACACTGAACTGATTTCTTCGAATTGCATCTGATTACAGAAAATCAATTTTTTTTCGAACCAGTTTTAGCCCCTTTTAAACGTCACTAAACGAGAAGAATAACACTAAGCAGCAATAATCACACAGGAGATCGCAATAAATTCTGTTACACTGTTTGACTCCGCTATTTTAATAATTAATCAACAGTTATTCTACAGCGTTCTGTTTTGGATACGTTGAATTGGCAAAAGATCACTCTCAAGTCTTTCTTCCTGTTAATGAAGAACAAAACTGTCAGAGCATAATGATCCTTTTTCAGACCAAACAACAGCGTAGCTCTCTTGAGATTTCCAAAGGGTGAACAACAATTCCACCGACGAACTTTCAGAGGCGGTAGTGTAGACCAAAAAAAGAACAAAGATCCAGTAAACATCAAAATGCATACCTTAAGAGCTGTGAGCTCTTTTTCATGAAAAGTGTGTTTCATAGCAGAGAAGATAAGCAAGTGCTTCGGACTTAAGGAATACATTTTAGAACCGATGTTTACTAGATTTTTTTCCATCCTGTGTATACTGGACAGTAACTGAAATAAGAAGGAAAAAAACGTTACATAAATTAGAAGGATTCAACACGAAACATTTGAGTTTTTACGACGACTCCACCATCTCACTCAGCAGCAGGGTCACTGTAAAACATGAGAAGCGTCGGAAGCCCACTGCAGCTTTTTAAGTGCCCTTAGCCGGGGCCCTCCGAGACTTGCAAGGTCATCCGTTCTGAAGTATTCTCGATGACGCACTTCAGCGCCGCCTTGATATCCACTTTGCAGCCTCGACTATGTAGAAGGCCTCAGGAGTCTACGGTCCGCAACTCCTATCACTAGAAGGCCAACGGGAGACTTAGACTTAATCGGGGCGTGTCTGTGGTACAGTGGTGAACCTCTTAAGAAAAACGCTTACAACTCGCGTTCGACAAGTTCCAGAATGCTGTGCTAGTATAAACAACATTTATCAAAGAGATATGACAACAGAAATCGGCGGAATTAAGAAAAGCGTGTCAGTAACAGATCAGTAACCTATACGAAGGTTTATCGGAGATGCTCAGACAACTTAAATGGTAGGTATGCCATCGTTATTTGTGCAGAACTCTTGGGAATAGAGATACTGGACGTAGAATGTGCAACGGTTGTGCTGCCTAGATTGCTGATAGTACGCTAAAGACGAGTACGTAGGAATGCAGGAAAATTAGTAACACCAGCACCAAGTTTCACGGTTGCAATTTGATTTTCCTAAGTGATAATTAAAACTTTATGACCACTCGTCGCACAGAGGTTGCACAAAAATATACAAACACGGCGAGAAATGCACGCTTGAACATGATGAAGATGCTGTACAAGCTTGTATGTTGCGCTGTTGCATTTGACAACAAAGGGTACCAGTACAATGTTCCCAATACGTTGCTGATGTCAGTCGTGGTCAGAACAGTGTTCTGAGTAATTGAGGCGTTGAGATCAAAAATGGAATATGTCACTCAATTGATGTTCTGAGATATATTGAAAAAACTGTATAATTCTGTATAGCGTTTTTCCCAAACCTTATAGTTATTCCCAAAGACTCGTGAGGAAGAATGCAATGTTATACCAAGAATCTGTAATCATAGGATGATGGCAACTAATAGAAAATGGTAATAAAAATGACTGACATATCCCCTTTTTGATTTAAACAACAGTCATTGTACTGAAATATTGACTTAAGCGGCACAGTTTCTCCACTCGGAGTTTTGATATGCCATGGAGTGCAATAATTAAGCTTTCTTGCATGCCATAGTTTCCTCGAAGCCAACTTTAACCTGCATATACAAGTGAATTAGTATCATAAAACAAAAATCTACATAATCGTAATACTGTAACCCTATTAAATATATGCCTTTACTATTTGTCTTAAAGATTTTACAAAACGTGGATCAAAGATGTACATAATTCGGTAACGAAATGCTTAATAAAATAATGTTACAGTTGTAATGCCAGTTACCTTATAGTAATAATTTGCTATCCTTCCACGATTGGTAATGGAATTCGGGCGTCATCTCCTTGCTTTTGGAAAGACGGGAATAATGTGAGCACTCAAGTATCCATCCCGTCCATCTTTGTTGGGCATATTGTTGAATTTTGTCAACAATAGTTCCTTCTAAGCAAATGAGAACTTCTCAAAATATTTACGACGGCATCTGTAAACAGATATTAGCGTATTATTAACCTATATACTCGACGAATAACATATTTTACCGATTTCCTGTATTACAACCAAAACATAAATTTAAACTTTGCGTCCATGAAAGGAATTTATATCCACATTTTAGAACAATGTTTCTACACAACTTGCCTCTGCTACAGAATATTACATTATGTACAGAGAATTCAAACAATGAACATTGTATGACTATTTACCTGCAATCTGCATCTGTTTCTCTCCTAGGAACAATGCTCCCTCTCCAGTTGGCTTGCTCCAAACCCTTGACTTCTTTTGTTTAATCACATTCCTCTTCCCGAGTTCGGGGCGTCTTTTCTTCCTTTTAAATTCATGTAAATCGTCTTCGGACTCGTCTGTCGGTTCCGTCACCGAAGCCATTTGGAAATCTCATAGCTGATTAGTGTAAACCGCTACGGTGCTGCCCTCACGGCTCACGTTCTTTCGTGCAATATAGGGACTTATGTCTGTGATAAGTCCTCTTTCTGCACGAAACGTAATTTCAACACTGATTTTGACAGGGAAAAATCGCGGAACAAGTCCCATTTTAGAACCAACAGATGCGGAATCGTGTGAAAATACCAACTATAGTAATAACTCATATACCCCCAAAAATGATGACAAGTCCGTTTCTGATCTCAACGCCTCAATTGTGAGTCGGAGGTAACTGATCTCGAAGGTGGGCAAATTGCCGCAGTTCGTATGGCGGGTGCTGCGGTAACTATGGTAGGCGAAGTCAAGTCGAAGAGTCACAACACATACAGGAAAAGCGGAGAATCATCACCCACTGAGTCACAAGGCGTACGAAAATGTGTGTTCCGCGATTGTGACAGACGGTCATATGCAGGAAAATAGAGGCACGACAGCAGCGAAAGTCACTGCAGAATTGAATGTCGCACTCGCGTACCCTGTCAGCAACAAACCAACACGAATGGAGCTCCACACGCAGGGCGTTGCAGGACAAGCTGGAATTCCAAAACCATTCATCAGTTATGCAGATGCCCGCAACAGGAAAACATGGCACCGATGCCATAAAACGTGGACTGTGGAGCAATGGAAGAAAGTCATTTGGTGGAATGACTCTCGGTTCACACCATTTCCAAGTTCTGGCCGCTTTTTCGTCCCAATAGTGAATTATGGCGGGGGTTTGGTGATGATTTGAGCAGCCATATCAATGACATGGGCCCCACCGTCACGCTGCAAGGTCGATTCACTACCAAGGATTATGTGACGATTCTGTCTTATCAGGTCCATCCCGTGGTATAGTGTTTCGTCCCCAATGGGGATGTCTTCCGAGACGACAGGACCTCTATTCACAAAGTTCGTATCGTCCTGGACTGGTTTTGTGAGCACGAGGGTGAATTAGTGCATTTCTCCTGTCAGCCACAGTCACCAGATGTCAATATTATTGACCCGTTGTGGTCTGCTTTGTAGAGAAGGGTGTGTTATCGCTATCTACCTTCACCATCTTTACCTGAACTTGCCACTACTTTGCAAGAAGAATGACATATGATTCCCTTGAAAACATTGCAAGACCTGTATCTATCCATTCCGGGTCGATGCTCCCTTCATGGCAACAAACTCAGAGAAGTCAAACCACTCCCAACAGCCTGGTCGACTTCCTCCCGGCCGTCTCGCCGTGAGGAAGTAATGTTAGCGCGGTTGCGAATAGGGTACTGCCGCTTTAGTCACCGCCACTTGTTGAGTGGCGACCCTGTACCCAGCTGTCCTTTCTGTAGCCAGCCATTAACAGTCAGACATTTCCTGATCCTCTCCCCCTAATTTAGCCACTTACGTCTTAGGGTCGGGCTGCCGCCCGCTTTTCCGGACATTTTAGCGGATGACGTGCGAACTGTGGCTCGTGTTTTAAGTTTTTTAAAAAGCAGTCGACGTCTTTTAGATACTCTTCCGTAACGTCTTGACGTTTTAGATTTGTTTTTTCTTCCTTTCTGTATTGGACCTCGAAACGGTTTTTTATCCTCACGGTCCCAGCATTCTATGGTTCTATACTGGGCGCTTATGACCTAAGATGTTTTGCGCCAAAAATCCCCCCCCCCCCCCCCCAAAAAAAAAAAAAAATCCGAGTCGGCTGGATGCTTTAATGAATGCCAACGGGGTTCATACACCGCATTAGGCATGCTAAAGCGTTGTGTTTTTGGTGTTTTCATATATTTGTCCAACCCCTATATGAAGGACGCGGTAAACGCCATAGGATTACGAGAAGAAATACTACCGTACATTTTACACGCAAAATGAACCCTCAGAATACTTAAATAAGTTGAGACGGGAGATACTGGAAACGTTTTTCACATACTTTTCGACCGTTTAAAAATAACACTAAAGAACAAAAGATTTTTTCGCTGCACGTCTTGGATTGTAACACTCTTTCTAAGAAAATAGAAACTGACTGCGCAATAACAAGCAAACTACTCGTTCTATTACCCACCGTTCTTGAAATATGGGACCTCGATGATCACTGTATCAAGGCAAATGACACATAGGCAATAGTTTTACTAGATCATTTGTAACTATATGGAAAACTAATGAATATAGATTTACGTTTAATCAACGTAGGAAATATGTACACGCTCGTATGGAACTTTTATTCTTAATTTGAGAGTGTCTGGTTCGAATTTCTTGGGTGTAGACGTGCATTTGTGCTGAACATTTGGCACGTCACGCTTAAGCTTTCAGAAATTGTCTACCAACTTCGTCACCCAGATGAGCTAACGAGAATATTCTTCGTGTTCATCGTTGGCTGAACCCAGGTTCTAGGAGAAAAAACAAAGACGCCAGTCGAGCAGATGAGACTTGAGGGAGACGTTGTAAGACAACTATCTGTACGCTCTAATACCTCCTTTATAATATTCACATAGTCAGCAGATGGGTACCACTGACAGTATCACTTACGCATGTCTTTCAGTGTTCAGTAACTCTTGGAACCCTGTTCTACAGGTATCGAAAAACATCTGAATCTAGGACTGCTGCTTTTACAATATTGTTCACGAATCTCAGCTTTATTTGAAGTCACGCTCACACAGGACGTTTTCACTTGCTGCCTTCCTTCTATCTTGTTGTTTCTGATCGAACATTCCCTCTTTATGTGCGGTGCTTTCTGTCCGTGGAGTCCCGCTCGCGGATAAAGCAACAGTACTGGATGTACCTTGGCTGCATTCCCATGAGAGTAGTGATTACTTTCACCTAAGCGCAGATATGCTGTATGTACTCGCAAGTTGCGACGATCTTTCGTATGTCTTCTTCCGGTAGTTACACATATTTGTTTTTGTTGCGTGATAACACTGGCTTCAGACTTAGAATAGCCATGTTTCAATGTTGTATTCCACCCCGTGGCTTGATATACAATGTGTGTTCAAAAAGTATCGGGAATTCAGTAGTTTCGCTTGTTGTATTACTATAATTCGTCTCTTTTCGTTGTTGTGTTGGTAAACATGCTTGAAACGTACCTGCACTGTGGTATCCATATGGGACACTTAGTTTGTCGCAGTTGTCAAGAGGATTACGTATATTTGCTTGCGAGTGGCGGTTATTGATTTGTTTTAAAAATGTCAGGGAATTTGGTTTAAATTTTGGTATAAAATGGAATAAAATGTAACGAATAACTAAATAATTAGAGATTACAATTATGAAGAGCTTAAATTGGAACGTGGGTAATGTTCTGGGGAAAGCAAACTAAAGACTGCCGTTCATTGGTGTAACACTTAGAAAATGTAACATGTCTACTACGGAGACTGATAACACTATGCTCGTCCGCCCTCTTCTGGAGTGTTGCTTTGCGGTGAGGGATCCACATCAGATAGGATTGAGGGAAGACAGCGAAAAAGTTCATAGAAGGGCAGCTCGATTTGTATTATTGCGGAATAAGGGACAGAGTGCCACGGATATGATGCACGAACTGGGGCGGCAGTCATTAAAACAAAGGCGTCTTTGTTGTGGCAGGATCTTCTCGTGAAGTTTCAGTCACCAACATTAAGCACTTCGACCAAAATTACCAATATGGCACGTGTGTGTGTGTAACGTTTGTGAAGTGGATCCATTACCAATGTCGTGAGAGAATATGACGTCTACTTCTTATGTGAAGAAAAATGTGATAATTACAATACGTAACACGTAATATCACAGTTGTGCTTGAAGATTACAAGTTATCGAAATTAGCAAATCGCATTATTTAAAAAAAGATCGTTTACATCACAGCCTACTATGGATCATGTGTTCTTTTATTAAATATTTAGAAACTTTGGATCCACACAGAAACGAAATTTTAAAGCTTGAATCATTTGGTCATTGAACACCGCGTTTCTGTAAACATAATACGTTTAAAGCAGGCAATATTATTTCAAATGAGCTATCTCATCTGATCTTAAGAATGAAACACAGTTAGGTAATTAATTCTTAACTTCGTAACGAGAATACAAGGAAATTACTTGCTGTCTCTGCAAATATTTGACAGAGAAAAATAAGTGAGTAGTGGAAAATGTGGTGTCACCGCCAGACACCACACTTGCTAGGTGGTAGCCTTTAAATCGGCCGCGGTCCATTAGTATACGCCGGACCCGCGTGTCGCCACTGTCAGTGATAGCAGACCGAGCGCCACCATACGGCAGGTCTAGAGAGACTTACTAGCACTAGCCCCAGTTGTGCAGCCGACGTTCATAGCAATGGTTCACTGACAAATACGCTCTCATTTGCCGAGACGATGGTTAGCATAGCCTTCAGCTCCATTTGCTACGACCTAGCAAGGCGCCGTATTCAACTGATAATTAATATTGCGAAGCATGTATCATCAAGAGCGATGTTCTACAAATGTGGATTAAAGTTAAGTATTACAGCAACTGCGTCCATTTTCTAAGTTCTCATTTCCTTTTAACTGTTCCAGACCTCACGCCAATCTGCGTGAGCTTAACGCGTGCCTTTCGGCTTCCTCAGGTTGTGACTTCGCTGTCTTGCTAAGTCACAACAGAAAAGCAATTAAATGTAGAACATTAGGTTAAAAAAGCAACGTAGAAGACGGGTAGCCTCTCAGCCTCGACTTATTTAACATATATTCGTGCTTCGGAATCGTTGGAGAATAGTTTTTTTATTCCATTGACTTTAAATATAGTTTTTTCAGAAAAATGAACGTTTTTGTCACATACTTTCATTTTGAGATAAAAAAGTAATACTATAACTGCGATCTGAAACTTCCTAGAGTGAGTGAAGTTTCGTAAACTCGGCTTTGCAGTGATTTCTTTGCTTCGAATCTTGTTGTAATAGCATCACGAGAGTGTACTCCAGTTCAAATGATAAGCCGACTGATTAAAAAATATTTAATGTGAATAAAATAAGTAAAATTCTCTAGATATAGGAAACGGTAAAAAATAAATACTATCAGAAACTAGTAAGGGTGTTCTAATTGTAATAAACGCACTACGGATATTTGCTGTCAAACGATGGCGATTACTATTTCATTTGATTATGACACATAAGTGTGAATCCAAAATATTATACAATTTAACGTCGCGTTTTAAACAAGGCATCCATAAAGACGAATTACCTCAGAGAAATTACTCTTGTCCCTTGCAAGAATCACCATTCAATTTTACTGTGAAAAATCACGTTTTGACACAACAGCTGTACGTCACTTTATTAAAACTTTCAATTTTGGTCAAGCAATAGGTCGCCCTCAAGATAAAAAAGAAACATTAATTAGAGGACATGCATGCCTGAAATTTTCAGGGAAGGAGAGAACGAGTTCACGTAATTTGTTGAATTTTTTTCCCAAACTCTTTTAATTGGCTAGATAACGTGCATGTACAACAATATGATGACCAGAGTAGTTTCAGTTGTCGGTGCAACCATCCTCAGATCATGCTCGTGTTAAACGTAGGCTGGATATAGACTGAATACATGTAGTAACTTGAACTTGTATAAGAGGCACGTAAAATAAGAAATTCAGTGGTAACAGCGGTAGCAAAAATGAGACAGGTTGTTGTTTAACTTGCGTCTAATACTAGCAAGATCTTAGGATTGTTGCATTGAAAGTTGGAACTAATCTAGTCGTCATATTTTAATTTTTACATTTGTATGTGATTCGGGCAACCTAAAGTTTCCTTGCATTTTAACATAATTGTTTGTACCTATTGTATTGTATGTATTGTATGTTAACCGGGGACCTAGAAACGACGAAGAGGCTCCGTCCCCGCCGCAGCCGCAGTGGTCCGCAACCCCACGACGACTACCGCAGTCCACTTCACCCCTCCGCCGCCCAACACCGAACCCAGAGTTATTGTGCGGTTCGGTCCCCGGTGGACCCCCCCCCCCTACCCCCCCCCCCCGCCCCCCCCCCCCCGGGGACGTCTCACACCAGACGAGTGTAACCCGTATGTTTGCGTGGTAGAGTAATGGTGGTGTGCGCGTACGTGGAAACTTGTTTGCGCAGCAATCGCCGACATAGTGTAACTGAGGCGGAATAAGGGGAACCAGCCCGCATTCGGCGAGGCAGATGGAAAACCACCTAAAAACCATCCACAGACTGGCCGGTTCACCGGACCTCGACACAAATCCGCCGGGCGGATTCGTGCCGGGGACCAGGCGCTCCTTCCCGCCCGGAAAGCAGTGCGTTAGACCGCACGGCCATGTTTGTACCTAGGTCAACGTTGTACATTAGTCACGTCAAAATTATGGACTTCTTACTGAATGACTTCTCTCCGTGGGAATAGAGGTGCTGACTTCAGAAGAGCAAAAATGATACTGATTAACAGATGGTTTCTTTATTGAAACCAATGAATTTTCACGCCAACTAACAAAGATGTATGTCGTTCCGAATTTATATATTCTATTATGTGAGCGTGTTCTCCATGTCATACGCAATTAATACAGTTGGAAATAAGCCGCGGTTTATTCGAAATCTGTCGTGTGGTTAAAACTACAATACAACTGGCAACTGAAGCGTTTGATGTGAATAAATACGCGGTCAACACTTACGGAAGAACCTCGAGAAGTCGCATCTCAGTCATTCCCTCATGAGCGGGTGTCTGAACAAATGTGACTGGTACATTACTGAACTATGTCCAATTTGTAACGTAACTGGAATCGTCATACACAAATCGCCCAAAGCTTCCAGAGAAGTGCACCCTCCATGTAATCTAATATAACCGGTGGCGACTGGCGAGAGACGCTAGCCAGGATCTGAGATGTGTGGTTCATTTATTTTACAGATCTTCGTGTCAGTTTGTCTTTACCGACCACTAAGAATAATTTTTTGTCCATTTACATTCTTCGCTGATGATGTTTTGATGCTGTCATTGCTGTTCACGACACACATGGAGCCGTGGAATTTTTCTGTTGGCTTACTGTAGTTACCAGCACTTGAACAGTATGTTCTGGTTGCAAATCGAAAGAGATCTACCATTTTGTCACACTTACGTTTGTAAAATTAGACTGTGGGGTAATGAAGCACCACCTACCGCACAGAAAACTAACTTTCCCGTCTACAAACAAGAACTGTTGGTGTTAATACGTCATAAATATCATGCGTTTTGTAACAGAAGAATTTGTATTATTTTGATAATGATTTTTTTGGAAAACATTCAATATTTTCAAAGGCTCAAGAAAAGGAATTCAAACCAATTTTTGAGTTATATAGGATAGAAAAAACAGGAGAGAATGAGTAGACAGTAATCAATCTGACGTCGCCGTGTGGAAAATGAAACACTCTTAAAACAAAGTAGGGACTCCAAGAAGCATTAATGCTTCATAACATTACGGCATTGTGATGATAAAGAAAGCTGTCGACAGTGTAAACATGTACATCACTTTGTAAACTTGAAGAGTCTGTTTCCTGATGAACGTCTGTGCGACACGGCCGTGCAGTGGTTGTTTTTAGTACTTTAAGGATTGTATACTATGAAGCGGTGTTACATCGATAATAATTTTAATGAAGTTGATGTAACATGGTTTGAAACGATGACGGATACAGGCTTCGGTTATAATGGAGTCGTTTTCAACACTCGCCAAGAAGACGTGCCAATAAAGAAAGCAGGAAATTTATTACAACAAGTACTCATCTACCAAATGAAGGCGTCGGGGTGAAGGTGACTTTCAAACTGAAGTAAATGGAAGAAAACGTCATAACAGTAAGAGTTTCGTGCTTATTTTGACGGAAGAGCCATTTACATAACTTTTGGAAGAATAACCACTGTCGCCGACTGTGTGTCTTCGAGAAGATATCGAGCTATCTTTGTCTTTAGCATTTTATTTGGAAACTTTCAATAAAATATGTTTGAAGTTACCAGCAGCTCTAGAAAAAAGCACTCTCATTTTCTAACTGATGCCAATAGCCGGTTGTCAATATCGAGCCACTGGTGCAGAAGGGTTAATCAAGTAGGGAAGGAAGATTGGACCTTAACGTTTATTAGAGACGAAGTTCAATATAAGCTCTGGAAAGGCAGCTGGTCATGTTCTTTACAAACTCCCCACATTTGCCTTATGTTATTTAGGAACACCGTGAGAAACGGTGACATCCAATAAAACCTTCGAGTAACAGAAGACACGACAGGAGCAATACTGAACCCTACCATTCGTGATCAAAATCAGTCAAGTGAAGATGAAATTAAAGCGGAACCCCCTTGACGCGTTCCTCATTAGCAATAGCTGTCTCATGCCAAATATTGACGTAAATGAGGAAAAAATGAAGAATTATATACATTTCGTACAATTCCTGTGTAGAAGTGAGAAGGTTCAGAAAAATTGAGGAGAGATATATCCAAGAACGTAGACAGAGGACAGTATAGTATTGTCTAAGAATCTCCTCCAAAATATAAGAAATTCTGAGAGCCTTCCAAATGATCAATCAAACAAACACAGTGCTGATCGCTCTTTGATTGTTTTTACTTTCTTTTGTTATACAGGTACGACGTACACAGTGCACCTCGTTTGCTAAACAGTCACGAGTACTGAAACAGAGATAAGCTCACAAAGCGAGCGCAATACCGATAGAGGATGGACTAGGGAATCGATTCTGCTCTAGCATAAGGGTGACTTTGCAGACATTTGCTTCACAACAAACAGAGTTACATATTTCAGTTTCCTCGCATATGATATAGACACACAGGTCCTAACCAGTGACACCTAATGGTAATATATTGCGTTCCACTTATGCAAGACGTGTGCAAGAACTCATAAGAATAGGTCTGACTACGAAAAACTTAAGTCTCTCCCAGCGTACTAAACGTTCAAATAACTTACGGGAATGCAGAAGGGTGACATCGACTATCGTCGATATTTCGACTGGTGAACACCTCATCAATTTCAGGAAACAAATACAATGAGAGAGCACTTTGTAAGGAAATCTAAACCTTTGGTTAACGGAACTGAGCCCACTAAGAATCACAATACCGCATATGCAACAAACACACATACACTGAAAACAACTACCACAACCATACAACCAACGATGACCAACGTCAGAAGTTATCGGGTTTCGTTCACTAAACGACAGTCATGAACGAACAACGCAAGATGTCTTTCCCAAGGTCTCAAACGTTTCCTGCATTACTGTCTTTAGTTTCATTTTGGCTTCATTCAACTTCTTTTTGTCAACAAGACTAAAATCTTTGATGGCGCTCACTTGGCCTTAGTAGCGACTTGAACCACATTGGGTGCCACCTCAGTCGAAACTTTCTGATAGAAAAATGCTTGTTCGCCTGCGCCAATCTGTTTTAGTGTCTCCGTAGCCAAGGACCAACTTGTGCAGTATTGTTTGCTGGACAGTAAATGACTCGCCTCTTGTACTGCGGCTTGCGAGAACTCTCTTTATCAAGCCGTTTTTCTCCTTTCCTTTAAAAAACGAGCTCCTCGGAAAGGCCGTGAATACCCAAGGGATGTCTGCCGGCCACCGTGTCTTCCTCTGCCTTGCGGCATCATGCATTTACGGTATGGTGGAACAGGTGGTCACAGCACATCGCTCTTCCTGCCGTTTTGCAGACCTTCCAGAGTGTGGAGCCGCTACTACTGGGTCAAGTAGCTTCTCAGTTGGCCACACGGGGCTGAGTGTACCCCCGAACCAGTCTTCCTACCAAGAAAGAACCCTTGGCAGTACCGAGAATCAAACCCGAGTCCTCCGCATGGCAGCCATCTGCGCTGACCTCTCAGCTACGGGGGTGGATTCCTTTCCTTTACTGCTAATAATTTTGCTGTAGATTTGTTTTCTGTATTATATTACTTGTATCACTGATAATAGTCGTTGACTCTGTTACCACCAAGGTTGATGATACAGTACTACAAGGAAGTCTTGCCATAAGAACTATGCCATAATTGAACATAACATTGAGACTCTAGAATTCTTTTTAAATGACGCCATTTTCCGAGTTTAGTTGTAACTGTTTTTATTGTACTATTGTGACTTCGTCTTATGTGCCACGTCAAGCGTCTATAAAGGTGGAACTTGCTAGCAGATTAAAACTGTGCCGGACCGAAACTCCACCTAGGGGCCTTTCCCTTTTTCGACAAGTACTCTGCCTACTGAGCTAACCTTTTTAAATGTCGTCTACGTCAGCGCTGTCACATAGGCCATAATTTCCCGAAATCTCCTTCGTAAATAAATAAAATTCGACGCGAAGCACTGACACATTTTTTTTTCATATATTCTTTAAACTGTCACCAACTAACGCAGTAAACTGAGGCGTAATAAATAATAGACTGCCGCTACCAATGGCAAGAGGTCTTCTTACTGACTCAGATCGGTGAAAATAATGACGCCTTCGATAACGCTGGCACTTAGGCCGTAATCTTCCGAATTACCACTCGTAGGGATAATAAAATTCGACTCTAGGCACTGTCACATGTTTTTTTGGGAAAATTTGTGGTAAGTTCCTATGGGACCAAACAGCTGACATCGGTCCCTAGGCTACCACACTACGTAATCTACCTTAAAGTAACTTACTCTAAGGACAACACACACACTCATGCCCGAGAGAAGACTCGAACCTTCGATGGGGAGAACCGCGCGAACCGTGGCAAGGCGCCCAAGAAAACGCGGCTACCTCGCGAGGCTCTCACACGTTTGTTTCCACATATGCCTTAAATTGTAAAACGAAACTGAAATAAAAAATAAAGAGGTCTCTCTATCACATAACTCAAAACATACAAAATAATAACGGAAAAATTAACAAATATTCATGCAAAACATTTCCACAGCTTAAGATATTAGGAACTGAATGCTGTAAAGAAGCTTTCGGCAAATGAAACAAAATTCGTCGCCGGAGGAGTTTTGCCACATTAGAAAAGTTTTCCTTTTAGTATCAGCATAAGAGATATTCCTGAGTAATAACTGAAGAGAAAATAATAAGTATTCCGATTCCAAAAAGCAAAACTGTACTCCTTATTGTACCACATGAGTTAACACAGAAAAAGTTTCGAAACCAATCGTTACATTTATTCTTCTTCTGCAGCTTACAATGCTATTCTGTAACATAAAACATGCACTCCTCTAGGTTCGACTTTCTGTTTGTTAACATGCAAAAGACAATCTGTTTCATAAGCCACGAATAACTTTTATTCTTTGCGGACAGGTAACATTACCATTCAGGTTGTAAAACTTCAGTTATTGGTATATGACTTTCAGTGGTCCTGTTTATAAGTGCTACTTTCTTCCTAGTCTAGTTCCTAATTCTAATTTCATTTTCACGTAAGATCATTTGTGCTACAGTTCCTACAAACTGGCACTTGTCGCATTAAGGAGATTGTCTCAATTGGATTTTGTATAATCACTCTGTTGTGGGTATGGTTTCCGCAGTGACTCTAGTTGGTAGAGTTTTCTTATTGACATTTTTCCAAATATCCATTAGTGTTTCTCACGATATTTTATCTCAGTTGGGTTGTGAGGATGATTCGTGGTAATAAAATCATAGACAGCTCTGGTGTAGGTTTACGCCGGAAGAAGTTTTACATAGCTCCAGTCTATATAGTACTTTAGGACGTAAACTAGGCTGACATCTATATGTGCTACATTAACGGTAGCGTTGCTGTCCCTAGGATCTAACGAGACGAATAGAAGCTTCGTAATGCCTGCCTTGGTGTTGTGTATTAGTTTGAAAGCAGGAGTTAGAAACAGTGCATCACATTCAGATATAACGTCTTTAATCTCTAGTCCACTGTTATGTCTGTGCAAAGTAACTGTGTGGAAGTATACTTCGAAGATATTTTGTTTCCACACATAACAAAACGTCGCAGCTAGTATTTTTCTAAAGATAACATGGGGTGTAGGTAAGACTGCTGTGACATATTTGGCTATGTATATATGTGTTTAAAAATGGCCTCTCTGTAAACGGTCTATGGATGGCACGTTATGTTCTTTCAGCAAGGCTCTGATGACATTATGTTTCCGCTCCGAATTGTTCGCAGCCATAAGTTTGGTATTCGCCCTTAAACACAATCCTTATTGGAGCCTCTCTTCAGTTACATCTCTCCAGTGTGCACCTATTGTTCTACTGTAAGAACCGAGATTCATTATTCTCGAGTTTTGAAGATTCGTTTTTGCGCCACAGGATCGCGAGTATTGGTGTACTACACGTCGCACTTCATCGACCTCACTATTCGAACTTACATTAACGCTTATAATAGCGCAACTATGACAGACTGTCTCGATATTGAAGGCATGCAGTCCTCTCAGTTTCTGGTGCAGTGTAGAAAGCAATTATTCCACTGCGTTCGGATCTAATGTCATAGACAGAGGGCATCCTTGACTTATTGATTGTTGAACTGGAAGTGCTTAATTCTTAGAAAAAAACCACTTATGCGTTTATGCGCGACGTTTACGAAGTGATCGTTGAAGCCTACTTTGTGCGTGGTGCGGACGAAGAAGCCATGATTTATCCTGTCAAAGGCTTTATCAAAGTCTAAAAACACTTTGAAAACTATTGACAGTTATCCAAGTGAGGTTTATGATGTCCCTTTATTCACATAAAGTATCTAACACTGAACTTCTCATTATTGTAATTGTTTGGTAAAGGCATATGACATTTTTCAGGAGTGGCTCGTTCTGCTATTTCTGAATATGAATGAGCATTTTAACGTCAGCGTTGATTAGGTTGAGTGGTCTTAAATCATGAATCTTCTTGTTGCTCGGTTTTTTAGGATTGAGTACAATCATTCCGTCCGTGAACAGGGGAGGTAAAGCCTGGCTATTTAATAACTCATTATACGTATCTGTGAGTTCATCCCCTATTATATGCTACATTCACACACAAAATTCGACCCGGAGGCCATCCTGACCAGTTGACTTTTCCTCGGAGCGTCGTTAATTATCGTTGCTGTAGCACGGGTCACGACCCGTCGCTACAGCTTTACTTCCGCCAGTACCTCATCTCTGTCGTATCAGCGCACACTCAGCTGCAGAATACCTGTGGCTAAGCCATGTCTCCGAAGTATCCTTTCTTTCAGGAGTGCTAGCCCAGCAAGTTTCGCAGGACAACTTCTGTGAAATTTGGATGGTAGGAGAAGCAGTACTGCCGGAAGAAAATCTGTAGGTACGGGTCCTGAATCGTGCTAGGGTAGCTCAGTCAGTAGAGCACTTGCACGTGGAAGGCAAAGGTCGCGAGTTCTAGTCTCGGTTGGCAGGAAGTTTCATATCTGCCAGGAAGTTTCATATCAGCGCACACTCCGCTGCAGAGTAAAAATTCATTCCGAGTCTATAAAGATATAATACAACATAAATATTAGACGTCATATTGTTAATAATAGATAAAAAATATCAACGTCTTTGAAGGGCCGTTTCATCCTTGAAGGCACTAGACTCAATGGCTTTTTTCAATGACAGGAGTAGCACGATGCGTAGATTTGTGTTTCTGACATGGACTGTCATTACTTGCAAGTAAACAGCACAAATCTTCGTGTCGTGTTAATTGGATCATTGATAACAGTCACTGACTCTTTTACCATTAAGTATGACACGACGCTACAAGAACGTTGTTATTTTTAACCTGTTAACGTCACATCGAAACTTTACGTTGCACCATACGAGTATCTTTGTAGAATCTTGAAAGTGGTACAAAAGTCGAAGTTACTGTTCTATAATGAAAAAGGTTATAAGCAAAAGCTGGAAACAACGTAATTTAAATAATTTAACAGTGTTACTTGTTTCTGTTTCAGTTATTAACACTGCTGCGCATTAAAATTGTAGTACCAGGAAGGATAAAAATAACGAAAATTTACTCGTTGTGCATGCAAGCTACAGGACTTTAATAAAAATGGCAAGGTACTGTTAATCAGAACACAGGGAGAAGTCGTGACTAAATGACAATAGATTTATTCATCCTTAACATCACAAGACAACAAAAATGACTAAAGAAACATCGCACGAACATTTGACAAACGCTTTCACTAACATGGGGTCTATGGCGGACAAAATGATCAACTGGGGATCGACACACGACACTAACAGGAACATTAATCGCTTTATCTGACTTCATACACGTGAATCCGGGTTATGGAACAAAAACTACGCCACAACCAAGCATGTATACTCTACTATTCCAAGTAAAAAAAAATATGGTTCGAGAGAACAGGGTGCTGAGATACATATATTGGAGCCCTACGCTGTAGCAGCGAATACTTTACCCACCTGCTGGTCAGGGCGGCACACCACGATGCGTTCGGCGACTGAAGGCATGCAAGGGCGCAATCTGTTATTAATGGCGCGGGCCCGAAAAATGCAGGTATGTGGTCTCGCGTTCGGTTAATTCGGAACGCAGGCACTTTCCTATGAGCCTCTGAAACCCCAGAGGATTCCAGTGTGCAGGTGGACCAGTTTGCTGGTCAGTCAAACCAATTTGACTCGGTGCCACGACTATGCGTGACGGAATATGTCAAATGTTTAGACGGCCGAGTCAAGACAAATAAGTACACCCACGCATCACTAATTGTGTGTGTGATGCTAGAAACAGTACCTCTGTCGGTTCAGAAGGTGACTGGCACAGGTTCTAAGTGGCTGCAGTTCTTAACTAGCGAAGCGCCAACAAGAGTCATCTTCTCTTTCTGTCCACTTTCCTCCTCACCTCGGTAGCAAAAGCCCATTTACATCTTATACTTCCGCCATTTTAGCACAAGCCAATCACGAGCTGGAGCGCGGCATTTGAAGCTCGGAGAACACCCCTTGCTCTGCATACACCGATTTGACCAGTCAGAGACTTTAAAGTTATTTGGGAGAAAAGCAAAAAATATTCAGCTTCGTGGCCTCTTTCCCACGCTTTTACGCTGTGTCTTTTGCTAACAACATGACAAGGATGGAACCATACCCCTCCATAAAAAGCTTGTTATCTCACCTGTTGCGTCCATTTCGAAGTTTCCAAAGAACAGACATAAACTCGCTAAAAGTCTCGTGCTTTCACAAGTATGTTTTGTAATAGAGACTGGATGTCTGGGAGCCAGTGACCTGTCCCACGGAAATTCGCAGAACGCTCACAGTTGTCTCAACAGCTTCCTGCCTAACAAGGGCTCATCCTCTGCTTTATTGACAGTCTACAATGTGCTGGCGATTGCAATGGTGAGTTCTCGGCTCTAGTCAGTCTACCTGGACGTGGATGCCAACCGACCGGCGCCAACCAACGTGTCTGCACAATGAGACCGCGGAACCCGGCCGTCCGGAAATGTTTCCACCCAGGTTCCACAGAAAAAACGCGCTTCCCTCGGCCCTCAGTCGCCGTATGCTTTAACTGCAGCCGTTTAAGTCGGCACCGTATTCCTTTGAACGCAGGTATAGCGTATCGCTATTCCTTCACTAGCACAGAAGCAAGAGCATTAACTACTGCCCACCATTTCATCATGATGTGTGCAGTCAGATCGTAATGAAGATCACCTTCCCTAAGAAAATGAAGTGGCATGACACCGAATCAGAAGTGAAAGTGCCCTGCAATCTCTCATGCTTTTACAGTATAGTAGAAAGAATCCATAATTAAATTTGTAGGTTACTTTGGATGCGAAATATAATACTGAGAGCTACCTCCTCTGGGACTCTGACCCATTTGAGTACCGAGTCGAACTGATCTCGGATGACAGATACGGGTATAGCGCTCCACGCTGCTTTCTACTCTATATGCCAGAGTTCATCAGTCGCAGTGACAAGCGAACGCTGGCATGCCAATCTCTCGGAAACCCCTCACCAGACCTATCAGAACGTGCTCGCCACGGCAAAGTAGGTCACCTTCTGTATCCAGAAAGCTCAAGACATCACGGGCAACATGCGATATTGCTTTGTCTTGTCGGAAAATAGAGTTTCAGAAAGCTCGAAGGTAGACACAACCAATGGCGTTAACATATAAGAAATGCATCTGATGCTTTACTTACAACAAGTTCATTGTACTGTGTGTCCAAGGGAACAAAATACCATCAAAATAGGTGCTGGACCCGTGTGACTGACGGATGAAATCTGGCAACGTGTGTTCTTCTCACAGATTCCACACACTGATACCTCTATAGCGATGATGTAATTGTGGCTCACAGTATGACAACAAACGTGAGCCGACCTCAGGTGGCCGAGCGGTTCTAGGCGCTTCACTCAGGAACCGCGCGACCGCTACGGTCGCAGGTTCGAATCCTGCCTCGGAGATGGATGTGTGTGATGTCCTTAGGTTAGTTAGTAGTTAGTAGTAGTTCTAAGTTCTAGGAGACTGATGACCTGACATGTTAAGTCCCTTAGTGCTCAGAGCCATTTTTTGAACAAACGTGAGTAGTTGTATCGAGGAACGCTGAACCGCAATCTCATTAGTCCACGGTGCTACTGCTATCAAATTGCTAACCACGCTGCTAGCGGTTCTTCCTGTTTGCACGAGACATAACGCGATCTTCTCACAACCACACAACGTTCGAAAGCAACTTCTGGATGAGAAACCCGCTACGTGATCTTTCTTGATGTATAGAATACAATACCTATTTTTTGCTGTTACGCTGAACTGCTAATCATTTGCATGCCTAAAGCCTCTGTCGCCACACGGTGTGTTTTCGATCTTCGATATTGAGCGTGCCGAGTTCAATGTGCCGCTGAACGCTCAGAAAAGATGCGACTTGATCATACGATACGTGTGACTCAATGTGGTATACCCGATCGCAGCGCGCTCCAGCGGCAGTTGTCGGCTGTATCGGGTTCGCAAATCATACTGTTTACGCAATGGACAGACGTAAAATTACTAAGTTAGTTCTGTTAAAAGCACATTTCCTCCCTCGTCCATATGCTAGTCTAAAGACACTGCCTACACTACGCTTGTTCGTTCTCTGCAAGAGTACTGCTGTGTTGTCCTCACTAGATATGACTGACAGAGGACATCGAAAAAGTTCAAACAAGGGCAGCTCGTTTTGTATTACCGCGAAATACGGAACAGAGTGTCACGCATGTGATAAGCGACTTCGGACGGCAGTCGTTATAAAAAAAAGGCGTTTTATCATTACTGCGAAATCTTCTCACGAAATTTCAATCTTCACTTTTCTCCACTGAATGTGAAAAAAAAAATTTGCTGTCGCCAACCTGCATAGGGAGAAACGACCATCATAATAAAGTAAGAGAAATAAGACCTCGTACAGAAAGATTTAAGTGATCTTTCCTACGCGCTGTGTGAGAGAGTAAAACGGCAGAGAAATGCTCTAAAGGTGGTTCGGAGAGTCCTCTGCCGGACACTTATGTGTGAACTGCAAAGTAATCATGTAGATGTATTCATATTACTGTCGTTTTCGAATTATTCAAGAGAAATGCGCAAAAGTGACCTTCAAACGCATTTTTCTTGAATAACTTGAAAACTGTGGCCTCCAGCAGCGAAAATATATCCCAATTTAACTATATTAGTCGGCCGGGTGGCCGAGCGGTTCTAGGCGCTACAGTCTGGAACCGCGCGACCGCAGGTTCGAATCCTGCCTCGGGCATGGATGTGTGTGTGTCCTTAGGTTAGTTAGGTTTAAGTAGTTCTAATAGTTCTAGTGGACTGATAACTACAGCAGTTAAGTCCCATAGTGCTCAGAACCATTTGAGCCATTTAACTATATTAGGTTATATATAAGAGTGTGCTGTTTACTTTTTCTGTAGTAGCAGTTTGTACCTAGTGAATGAGAGACTATGAAAACCTTGCGCATGTTTTTTGAAAGGGTTTTGGGTTGCATAAAACTCATGGGTAGGGGCAACTGAATCACGCTGTATATTCCAAATTGTGAGAATAATAATGGGAAGGGGAAAATACAATCACAGACGAGAAATTAGCACAGAAGAGAAAAAAATATGTCACTGCCTAGCGGCGGCACTGAATGAATGAGACAGAACCTACCATTGGCATTTCGATCGTGAATACGGCACAGTTAAGTGCTATTCACGTGAAGGCCTCGCTGAATACGAAATACCGAACGGCCCAGAACCCTGGATAACGACAGACCTGGAGCTTGTAATGAGCGGCTCTAGGACGGTACATTTGTAGAAGCTCGCCGAACAGACGGATGTGTGTCGGGAGATGTGTGCCAAGGGCGGGGGTCGCGTGGTCGCCAGCCGCTGCGCGCCCCATCACTCGGTGGGCCGGCCGGGACAAGCACGGCTCGGCGTGTTCGATTATTCAGCAGCGCCGCGGCACAGCGCAGCCCGGGAAAACGCCCTCTCGGAGGACATCTGTCCCTCCTTACGTAACGACTCTTACATAATTTTGACGTCACGCAATTTACAGCACCCTCGTAGGAAATAAGCGTCTGAAAAGGGTAGGCTCTAGGAAAGCCTCGTTCTACTTCTTACAGATGGCCCACTTCACTTCACAACTTGGCCTCCATCAGTTTCTGTTTCTTTTTTTTTTCTTAATAGTGATCTGTTCGTTGAGTGCCCTTTTCATTGCATTCTATCCTCTTCATCACCGTCCACTGTGGGTAAAGTATCCTCTCACTGCTATGTAGAATGAGGAATTGGCAAGTAGATGTTGCGACAGACCAATATAAAAGGGGATGGGGAGCGTTGTGAAGTTAGCAGTAACAGCACACTGGGTCGGTCATGGGGGAGCTCAGTGACTTAAAGCGTCGACTGGTCACTGGATGTCACCTGAGTAACAAATTCATCAGGGCCATTTAGACCCTTCGCAGCTATTTGACTGCTTGTAATGAGTGTCAAGTGGGCACGCGAAGGAACAACCACAGCAACAGCAAAACCTAGACCAAACAGACCTCACGTACTGACTGACAGCGTTGCGGAGACTGGCTGAAAAAAAAAGACACTCTAATGAGTTCCAGTTCGGAGAAGATGATTGTATCAGCATGACAACTCATCTTGTCATAAAACAGCACCTATGAGGCGATGGTTTGAAGACAGCTACATTCCTGACATGGACTGGCCTGCCCAGAGTCCAAACCTGATGCCAGTGATAGCTTCGGGATGAGTTAGGACGTCGACTTTGTGACTAGCGTTAGTGATATTGTTTCAGCTCTTGAAGAAGAATGAAGTGCCATTCTCCTGAAGACAGTCAGACACCTCACTGAAAGATATGCGCTCCATATTAATGTCCACTGCTAGATGTCCGGATACTTTTGATCATGTAATGTATTTCAGTTCGTAACTTATTTAGGACTTGCGTTAACCACAATGTCGTGGTGCGTAGCTTGATACAGGGTGACAATTCTTGAACTATATGAAATAAAATCGTAATAACTTCTGAACGGTTCTGGCCGCGCGGCGTAGGCGCGATCTGAGGCGTCTTGTCACGGTCCTTGCGGTTCGGGCATGGGTGTGTGTGTGTGTGTGTGTGTGTGTGTGTGTGTGTGTGTGTGTGTGTGTCGTCCTTAGCGTAAGCTAGTTTAAATTATATTAAGTAGTGTGTAGCCCGCCCGGTTAGCCGAGCGACCTAACGTGCGGCTATCCGGAGTGGGAAGGAGCGCCTGGTGTCCGGCATGAATCCATCAGGCGGTCTTGTGTCGGGGTCCGGAGAGCCGGCCAGTCCGTGGATGATTTTTAGGCGGTTTTCCATCTGCCTCGGCGACTGCGGGCTGGTTCCCCTTATTCCGCCTCAGCTACACGATGTCGGCGATTGCTGCGCAAACAAGTTCTCCGCGTACGCGTACACCACCATTACTCTGCCACACAAACATAGGGGTTACACTCGTCTGGTGTGAGAAGTTCCCTGGGGGCTCCACCAGGGGACCAACCGCACAATAAGGCTGGGTTCGGTGCGGGGCGGTGGGGGTGAAGTGGACTGCGGTAGTCGTCGTGGAGCTGTGGACCACTGCGGCTGCGGCGGGGACGGAGCCTGTCCGTCATTTCTAGGTCCCCGGTTAACATACAACAAGTAGTGTGTAAGCTTAGGGACCGATGACCTCAGCAGTTTGGCCCCATAAGACCTTACCACAAATTTCCAATTTTTTTCATGTACGGTTTGCGTTAGGAGTTCAAACTGCACATTTTACCTCTGGGCATGCTTGGAATTAGTATGCACATGCATTGTTCGGTATAGCGATGAAGCCCACTTTCATTTCGGTGGGTTTGTCAATAAGCAAAATTGGCGCATTTGGGGGACTGAGAATCCACATGTCGCGATCGAGAAGTCTCTTTGCCCTCGACGGGTGACTGTGTGATGTGCAATGTCTAGTCACGGAATAATCAGTGCGATCTTCCTTGATGGCACGGTGATTATCGAGCGGTACGTGAACGTTTTGGAAGATCATTTCAACCCAGTTACCCAAAGTGGCCCTGATTTCGACAAGATGTGGTTCATGCAAGACGGGATCGACCTCATCGAAGCAGGAGAGTGTTTGATGTCTTGGAGGAACACTTTGGGGACCGTATTCTGGCTCTGGGGTGCCCAGAGTCCACTGGCGTTGGCCTCGATTGGCCGCCATATTATGCGGATCTGAAGAAATGCGACTCCTTCTTGTGATGCTATATTAAAGACAAGGTGTGCAGCAATAAACCCAAAACCATTGCTGAGCTGAATACACCCATTCAGGGGGTCATCGACAACATCGATGTTCCGGCACTTCAGCGGGTCATGCACAATTTCGCTATTCGTCTGCGCCACATCATCGCCAATGATGGCAGGCAAATCGAACATGTCATAACCTAAATCCGAATGTCTGTAGTGATGTTTACATGTTGAATAAAGTGTGTGCGCGCCGTAATTTGTAACTAATTTACGTTTTTTTTTTACGTAGTTCAATAATTTTCACCCTGTGTAAAGGCTGTTTGAAAAATATTCATCCAGACTTACGAGACCATAATTTATACATGAATGAAACTAGAAACTGAGGATAAAATACAACTTACGCATAGGACTATATAGTTTATATATTCAAAAGAATCATCCAATTTTACAAGGGTGTATGGTTTAAATGTGTGTATTTAGAACCTTAGGATTTTTACATTTACGTTTGGGGTCCAATTTCTCATTTACCTTTCACAAATATTTAATGTGTCGTCCACCGGGTGCACTACAAACATCGAAAAAATACTTTAAGAGCATGTCTGGAGATGTTGCATTCACCGCTGTTGCTGTGCGACGCCGGCCGGGGTGGCCGAGCGGTTCTAGGCGCTACAGTCTGGAACCGCGCGACCGCTATGGTCGCAGGTTCGAATTCTGCCTCGGGCATGGATGTGTGTGGTGTCCATAGGTTAGTTATGTTTAATTAGTTCTAAGTTCTGGGGGACTGATGACCTCAGAAGTTAAGTCCCATAGTGCTCAGAGCCATTTGAACCATTTTGCTGTGCGACATCGCAGTTCACCCCCAGCTGTAGGAAACGAAGGCACATAAACGGAGTCTTTCACGAACGTGCCCACAAAAAAATGCCCCTTACCGCTCACAGATAAAGCTCACTGTTACAAAATGCTCTTGCATGCAAGTGTCAGTGCAGTGGTGCTCCAACCTGTTGAAATATGAAATTTACGTCACAGTCTCGTAACTGTCGAAAGGGCCTGGCGTCCAACATGTACAGGTACGTGTTTTCTGTAATCGTACTTCTCGCTGAAAAGAACAGACCGTAAATACTTCCTCGGGGAACGGCACAAAACCCACGAAGCTTTAGATAATGTATCTCGTGCTCGACAACGTTGTTTGACGGTTGTGTTCCCCAAATTCTTACGCTGTGACACATTGCATCAATTTTATACCATCAAAAGAAAGCCATGTCGCAGCTCACTCACATCAGGTGGATTCAAATGGTTCAAATGGCTCTGAGCACTGTGGGACTCAACTGCTGAGGTCATTAGTCCGCTAGAACTTAGAACTAGTTAAACCTAACTAACCTAAGGACATCACAAACATCCATGCCCGAGGCAGGATTCCAACCTGCGACCGTAGCGGCCTTGCGGTTCCAGACTGCAGCGCCTTTAACCGCACGGCCACTTCGGCCGGCAGGTGGATTCCAATGCGTAGTGTTCCCACCGTATAGAATGCGACCTTTCATTACCAGACAGTGGAGCGAGCTTCAGTTTTGCCTGCTTGCCTCCATATTCTTCCATATGAGTTAATTTAAAATTCATATTTGCGTTTTCACTGTTTCGTATCACTGCAACCGTATGTAGTTGGCTGGCTTCGACGATAGATATACGCTAGTCACCGCCCTCCCTGTACACTCCAAAGCTCGAAGAGCCAAAAGTGTCAGAATATCCTTTGTTTCGTGACAGAAGACCACTTACAAAATCTCATGTTTTGCCTCAGGGAAAGATCGGCTTGTACAGAGTTGCAGTCACTTCGTAGTTAAGATACAACTTCATAATATTTCCTTTGCAGTAAACAAACAAATAATTAATCTCCATCTACATGAGTACTTCTCATGTGACCTTCAGAGTGTGAGGCGGAGGGTACTTCTTGTGCACCGTCACTCTACCCCTTTCTTGTTCCAGTCACGTAAGGTCCGCGGGAAGAACTGTTGTTGGTAAGTCTCCGTGTAAGCTCTAATCTCTCTAATTTTACCTGTGATGTATTCTCCAGATACACTTGGCCTCAAGCATAAAAGTACAGCATGAAGAGAGGTCCCTACCACCGTAGGTATTTGCTGTTACGAAGTGATTTAGATGGTCGCAGAAATAACAGCCTCGTAAAAAGGTCTAGGCAACAGAGCAACACAGACTAGCAACAATTTACAATAATCAGAGCATCAAAGAGCTCACCATAGCAATACAATGGCGAAACAAGCAAAGAAATTTGAGTGACTTACAATCACGCGACTTAGGTACCCTAACAAGTCGGCGGTAGCAGACACTGTTTGTCCGAAAATCACAAAATGGACTACCAACATCCCAGGGTCTTGACATAGACATCTAAATTCTGGGACAACGTCGTTAGAGAGGCTATCGAAATTCGTTCCAGGGATGGACTCATCAACCGCGATTGAGGCTGTAACCTCAGCAAGGCTAGGGAACTAGCATTGCGTCTAATTAAAAAGACGCTCAACAAACAAAACGAACGGGCGACCTGGGCGGACGAGGCAATTACACCGACGCCACCAGACACCGACGCCAGCGTCCCAGCGACCGCCGACGCGTGCCCGCGGGCGCGGACCGCGGAGAGAACGCCTCGCACGGGGAGGGGATTTAAGACGGCTGCCCGCGCTCAGGAGCTCAGTTTCAGGAGAGCTACTCGCTACCGTCCGGAAAGGAACTCAGAGATGGCGCACTGTGCTGAACGCGACGCTGAAGCGAAGGGTGTGGTGGATGGCCGATCGGCAGAGCTTGTGTGTGACCCGGAAGTCGAAGTGGATGATTTCCTGGGACTAGATGACGAGCGCATAGTGGCGGATCGCCGCCCGGCGGTGCTTACTCCGTCGGTGGCCCCATCCAACGCTATGCTTACGACGGACCGGCCAATGAAGATCCAGGGGGAGGAAGGAAAGGAGATGAGACGGCGTTATGCGCCAATGCCTCGGCGAAGGCCTCAAGTAGCGGGGGAAGTCGCCGCCCGGCAATACCGTCCGCTACCTACGACTCGCTCCGGGAAGACGACGGAAGATGAAGACACAAAAGCACGAGACAACGCTGATGGATCGAGTAGCAGTTATGCGACTTCTACCTCGAGGAAGCTACACTACCGGCCATTAAAATTGCTACACCACGAAGATGACGTACTACAGACGCGAAATTTAACCGACAGGAAGATGATGCTGTGATATGCAAATGATTTGCTTTTTAGAGCATTCACTCAAGGTTGGCACCGGTGGCGACACCTACAACGTGCTGACACGAGGAAAGTTTCCAACCGATTTCTCATACAAAAACAGCAGTTGACCGGCGTTGCCTGGTGAAACGTTGTTGTGATGCCTCGTGTAGGGAGGAGAAGTGCGTACCAACACGTTTCCGACTTTGAGAAAGGTCGGATTGTACCCTATCGCGATTGCGGTTTATCGTATCGCGACATTGCTGCTCGCGTTGGTCAACATCCAATGGCTGTTAGCAGAATATGGAATCGGTGGGTTCAGGAGGGTAATACGGAACGCCTTGCTGGATTCCAACGGCCTCGTATCACTAGCAGTCGAGATGACAGGCATCTTATCCGCATGGCTGTAACGCATCGTGCAGCCACGTCCGCTCCATGAGTCAACAGATGGGGACGTTTGCAAGACAACAACCATCTGCACGAACAGGTCGACGACGTTTACAGCAGCATGGACTATCAACCGGAGACCATGGCTGCGGTTACCCTTGACGCTGCATTGCAGACAGGGGCGCCTGCAATAGTGTACTCAACGACGAACCTGGGTGCACGAATGGATAAACGTCATTTTTTCGGATGCATCCAGGTTCTGTTACAGCATCATGATGGTCGCATCCGTGTATGGCGACATCGCTGTGAACGCACATTGGAAACGTGTATTCGTCATCGCCATACTGGCGTATCACCCGTAGTGATGGTAAGGGGTGCCATTGGTTACACGTCTCGGTCACCTCTTGTTCGCACTGATGGCACTTTGAACAGTGGACGATACATTTCAGATGTGTTACGCCTCGTGGCTCTACCCTTCATTCGATTCCTGTGAAACCCTACATTTCAGCAGGATAATGGACGACCGCAAGTTGCACATCCTGTACGGGCCTATCTGGTTACAGAAAATGTTCGACTGCTGCTCTGGCCACTACATGCTCCAGATCTCTCACCAATTGAAAACGTCTGGTCAATGGTGGCCGAGCAACTGGCTCGTCACAATACGCCAGTCACTACTCTCGATGAAGTGTGGTGTCGTGTTGAAGCTGCATGGGCAGCTGTACCTGTACACGCCATCGAAGCTCCGTTTGACTCAATGCCCATGCGAATCAAGGCCGTTATTACGGCCAGAGGTGGTTGTTCTGGGTACTGATTTCTCAGGATCTGTGCACCTAAATTGCGTGAAAATGTAATCACATGTCAGTTCTAGTATAATATATTTGTCCAATGAATACCCGTTTATCATCTTCATTTCTTCTTGGTGTAGCAATTTTAATGGTCAGTAGTGTAGTTGCGGGTTGAGTCGCCGACCGGGGTGTAACACATTACCGGCGGCCACATCGTGTCCGAAACCTACAGCAACCCGTTCCCAGAAAGGGAACAAGAAGAAGCAAAAGCGCACCATTACTATCGCAGGAGGCATGCCCCCATACGCAGTAACGCGTGCCCTCAACGTGGGCGGACCAAAGAACGCCACTGCCAAGATCAAGACACCCGAAAGGGTTTCATCGTCCACTGAAGACCCATTCTCCTGGCCTAAAGTCGGGTCACGAAAGCAGATAAGACTCTTCGCGGTCACCGTTCATCGGACGGCCAAGTTCATGCTGGAGAACGACGGAGAGGGAGCTGAAGACACGGAGGACATGGAGGTGGAGGAAAGTCGAAGAAACGCCCGGCGGAAACGAGTGCGAAAAGCTACCGGAAACGTGCGACTACCGCCGCTCCCACCACCGCACCGACGCTGCAAACACGAAGAAAGGCGTCGTCGAAAGGGCGCAAAGCCCCTAAGACGACCACTGACACGGATGGGTTTCAAATACCCAAACGCAAGAAGATTGGAAGAGCTGTACAGATGCAGGCATGGCCGTCAAAAACCGGTTTACTGAGCTCGAAGTGAAGGAGAAGGAGACAGCAGAACAGCAGCAGAGAAGCAAGGGGCCCCCGCCGCCACCCACCGTGGTGAAATGGCCGGGCTCTTTTAAAGAAGCAGAACAGACGATCCTCGCGGTCGTCAAGAACAACTTTACTACGAAGACAGCAAGTCACGATATGTACAGAATGGCGACGAGAACCGCGGAAGACTACAAAAAAAAGCGTTACTGGCCTCACTGACAGCCGTGGTCTAAACTGGTTCACGTACTCGTCGGAACCTACAAAGACGCTCAAAGTAGTCTTCCGACGCCTACCCTTCAGTATGGACCCCCAGTACCTCAAGGAGCTTTTGAGGTCAAGGGGTACACCATAAGGATAGTATCCCGGATGAAGTCGCCGAAAGACGACCCAGACGTACCGCTCTTCCAGGTCTTCCAGCACTGGAGGATCTTTCAAGGAACGAGAGTGGGAAGCTTCAGTGGGGTCACAGTTGAAAACCTGAGGAGGCGGAGAGGCCCGCTTCATTTCTTCAATTGCCAGGGAATCGACCACCTGGCGAAATACTGCAAAATGTCCCCACGCTGCGTAAAGTGTGCTGGGAGCACCTGAGCCGGGAATGATCGTTTCCGATCGAGAAGACACCCACGTGCTGCAACTGCAATGAAGAACATGTCGCCAGCTTGCACGGCTGCAAAGCCTTCAAAAAAGCAACTGCAAAATGGCGGCAGCACCAGCGAGGAGAGTTAAGCCGGGAAGAAAGTACGCTACTGCAGCAGCAGCGGCTACCGCAAGGGAAACGCCTGCAAGACGGGAACAGCAACACGCCGAGCAGTCGCGGCTGGCGGAGTGGCCTACCCGCGCAGCAGAAGGCGTTCCCCGACCGCCACGAGAGAAGCACGAGCCGCCGTGCAGGGCCGGCCGGACGCGTGGGCGCCAAGATAAGATGCCGCCGCCTACGCCCGCCCCACCACCTCCGACCACTGTAACCACTGAGACCGCAGAACTACGAGAGATGCTCCGGGAGTTCAAACAGCTGCTACTCCAACTACCGCATGTGATCGTGTCTGATTGTGGCCAACCTGACCAACACCACAAGAGAAGTCAACAACACCCTTAATTCCAGAATGAGATTTTCACCCTGCAACTGAGTGTGCGCTGATATGAAACTTCCTCGCAGATTAAAACTGTCTGCCGGACCGAGACTCGAACTCGGGACCTTTGCCTTTCCCGGGCAAGTGCTCTACCAACTGAGCTATCCAAGCGCGACACACGCCTCGTCGTCACAGCTTTACTTCTGGCAAGTGCTCTACCAACTGAGCTACCCAAGCACGACTCAAGCCCCGTCCTCACAGCTTTACTTCTGCTAGTAGTAAAGCTGTGAGGACGGGACGTGAGTCGTGCTTGGATAGCTCAGTTGGTAGAGCACTTGCCCGCGAAAGGCAAAGGTACCGAGTTCGAGTCTCGGTCCGGCACACAGTTTTAATCTGCTAAGAAGTTTCATATCAGCGTACACTCCGCTGCAGAGTGAAAATCTCATTCTGGAAACATCCCCAAGGCTGTGGCTAAGCCATGTCTCCGCAATATCCTTTCTTTCAGGAGTGCTAGGTCTGCAAGGTTCGCAGGAGAGCTTCTGTAAAGTTTGGAAGGTAGGAAACGAGGTACTGACAGAAGCAAAGCTGTGAGTACGGGGCGTGAGTCGTGCTTGGGTAGCTCAGTTGGTAGAGCACTTGCCCGCGAAAGGCAACGGTCCCGAGTTCGAGTCTCGGTCTGGCACACAGTTTTAACCTACCAGGAAGTAAACACCCATGATGCCCAATCACACCATAGTTCTCACCGTCAGCGTTTGGAACGCAAACAGCATAAGGCAGCAGGAGGGCGAATTTAGGCAGTGTATGTGTACCTCGTGTGTGAGACATGGCTACATCCCGGCGTAAACGCGAGGGCACCTGACTACAGGTGCTATCGCGACGATAGACCAACAGCAGGCTGCGGAACTGCGGTCTACGTAAGAAGAACGCTGCGTCACCACCAAATCCAGCTACCAGAGCTGACGCAACTAGAAGCAAGAGGCGTCGCAGTCAGCACCTCAGTGGGTCAAGTGACCTTCATCGCCGCGTACCGGACGCCTAGAAGACTCCTACGACAACAGGACTTCGAGACGCAGTTGTCAATGCGTGGCAACATCTTTATCGGCGGCGACTTCAACGCCAAGCACTCGGTGTGGAATTCCAGGATCACCACCACCAGCGGCAAGAGGCTTCTTAAGGGTGCCACCGATAATGACGAGATATTGCTGGGGCCATACGACCCTACACACTATCCCAAGAGAGGCCGCCCAGATCTCCTGGACATCGCATTCATCAAAGGGGTGACCCACGACGCAGTCGTAACGACACATGTGGCCCTGTCCTCACATCACCTGCCAGTGATCTTCGATCTGAGCACGGACGGGGCCACATCACCTGAAGGACGCAAGACCTACTTCAACACCGAGTGGGAACACTTCCGGGTGTACCTGGCAGAGACGCTCGCCGCGGTGCCGGATCCTGATGTTGATGGCGTGGACGACACACTCGCAGCGTTCTCGCATCTCGCGATCAGAGCGGCATGATAGAAGACATTCTTGGATCTGTTAGTCCGCCCTGGTAGCTGAGTGGTCAGCGTGACAGACTGTCAATCCTAAGGGCCCGGGTTCGATTCCCGGCTGGGTCGGAAATTTTCTCCGCTCAGGGACTGGGTGTTGTGTTGTCCTAATCATCATCATTTCATCCCCATCGACGCGCAGGTCGCCGAAGTGGCGTCAAATAGAAAGACCTGCACCAGGCGAACGGTCTACCCGACGGGAGGCCCTAGCCACACGACATTTCCATTTCTTGGATCTGTCGCCTTAGAGGCGACTTCATGTGCTCAATTGGTGCTCATTCTGGTATTCCGCGCTGGAACGCCATGTCGGTGACCTAGCGCGATCTGCAGATCCTGGGCTGGTGCAGATCTCATGCTGACCTACATCTTCATGTCCATCGGGACGACAAGAGATTAGTGAGCATATTGTGTAGTACTGGCTCACTAGGTGGGAGTTCATCATTTTTCATTTTAGTTCTGCCAACCAACCACTGCATAGTAAAATTCAGATTTCTGGGGTTCATTCACATAATTGAATGTATATTTAGTCTGAATACATTGTCATTCCTTGGTCAGCATACTTGGGTTGGTCAATAGTCTGTCACATTAGATTCGTATTATCAATGTGTTGGTTTCCTTGTGTACAAAAGCAAACTTTTCTAATAAATCATTGGTTTATTATGATTTGGATTTCATTTAAAGTAAGCAGTGTCCCTTCATCTCATTTTCGTTATCAATAGTTTTGAAAATATAGTTATTAACTGATTCCATGGCAATTCCCACCTTAGGATCTAATGTTAGGGTCAAATTTCAGATAGAATATTTTCATTGTGTTAAGTGCATCAACATTGGTTCTTAAAGAGTGTGTCGTAGTGTAGATAGAAATCTACACTTCCTGAAGTCAGAGACTAAGTTCACACACGCGGGGTATTGTACAGTCTAGGTGCGGCGGGAATAAAATAAGGAAAATACGAAGCATGAAAGGGCCGACTCATGTCAATGTGGAAGGTGGCCAGTCGTGGTGAACAGGGCTAGAGGCGGACCTCCGCTGTGAGTGAAGCCTAGAACGCAAGAGAGAGAAGCAACTGCTCCCTGCTCTCCAAGTTCCTTCATCAACCACACTCGGAACTCGTTCCCTACTTCCCTATTTGTCATCTACCAACGCGTGCAGATAGTTTAATCAGCAGGACGCAGGGAATGGTGGTGTGAAGTTGACTTCAGAAAACAAGAGGAAAAGTGGCTTGTTTTCAGGCACGTTGACACTGAAGTAACTGGCACTGGGAGTGTGTTTGAAGGCTGGGACCTCCGAAATAACATTTTTACAGAATCCCTAAAATATGTTTTGACTGGTCGGCCATTCTGTACACAAGTGTAGGTTAATATGAGAGGTGCGTATATAGTCGAGGCTCCTACTTTCAGGGCTGCTGATGTGGAAAAAAGGAAGAGAGTGAAACGCAGTGTCAGATCATAGCCTACTGCTCTCAAATTGCTCCGTGGAGGCTGCCGAGCCTAATATACCATCAACGTTATGCTGGTTATTAACATGCTTGACAAGGATTTGGACATAGCTGACCACCACTCGTCTGGAGAACTCACTGTAACTGTGATGTATTAGCTACAAACTAGATCTCATAACGAAGTTTTAATAACACGCCATAAATAAAATACTCATAAAATTTGAGGGAAAGACATGTAACACGCCCTGGGGTACTAATGAGGGTGGGGAATCCTTAAAGTGGTTGTCGGTTCTGCTTTTCTAGACCGTGCGCCCTGTCCACACCACGTACCTGGTAATCCCGCGGCGGTCGTACTGTTCTGCTCCACACTGCTGCAGACTTGCCTGAAATTATCTATCTAAATATGCAAGCGGGTTTAGGGGAGCCACTCAACGTCAAGCACAACACTGTCCTATGTCTGGTATGAACATCTGTATTCTGAGACGATAAAAGAAAATCGCAGGTTGCACTGTTTACATTCTAATTCATAATTGTTTATCCCAATTAATGGATGATTATCTGTCCACAAAAAATCACTAGGATGTGCGTACGCATAACCGAACACGGCGCGGATGATTGTTGATAATGCGAAAGCCGAATGAGCACACGAAAGTTCTTAGGCTCGTCACGCATACACAGATATTTGGTACCAGTCCTCTTTGACACTAGTAATGATATGTCACTGTTCGTAAAGTAAATTTTTCAGTTCTCACTTGTACGAGCGTGCCCGTAACCGTCGCGGCGCGGCTGATTGTTGATGATGCGGAACGCAATGACCGAACGCACGTTCTCACGCTCGCTACAAGACACTGGCACTTGACTGCACTCTTTTATGGTAACTAATTTTTGCTGATTCACATTAGTTCATTCTGGGAGACCGAACACGGCGCGGATGATTGATGCTGTGAGACACGCAACGAGAAGATGCACAAATATATTATCGGCGGCACTGCTCATCTTTAATTACATCTTGACGCACTTTCTTCTGAACCACTTCCATATTTCATCATTTTACTGTAATAGCACTTGTAGCAACACTTCAACTTCCGTACTAACAATGCCTCTCACATGCAGAGCTACCCACAACACAACATAACAGTTCCGTGTCCCACGCTCGCCGCGGCTGCCAGCAAAGATACTCCACAACTAAACCAGCGATATGACAATACGCTTACAGTCATTAATGATTACGAATTAAACTTTGTTTGTGGAGATACCTCCGCTGTACATTCAAATATCTAATTGGAATCCACGGTTCTACCATACTCATTTTCTCCTGTTGCCCAATTTGACTTTATCTTTTGTGTTTTGTATTTACCACGTTATAGTCTGTGATCTATAACCCTAAATTGTGACTCGTTTGATTCCTATGTGAATTATCCACAAAAAGTAAACTAAACTCCTTCCGAACAGGCGTCGGAAGGCCCAACGGCACTGACCGACTGCCGTGTCAACCTCTGCCTATAGGGGTCACTGGATGCGGATATGGAGGGAGGGGCATGTGGTCAGCATACCGCTTTCCCCGCCCTTGTCACTTTACGAGACCGTAGTCGCTACTTCTCAGTCAAGTAGCTCCTCAATTTGCCTCACAAGGTCTGAGTGCACACCGCTTCCCAACAGCGCTCGGCAGACCGGACGGTCTTTCTACTGACTGAATTATTCTAAAACACGTAGTGAAATATGATTTTTGTATGATGAAAAGAGTATGTAACATGAAATTAACGAAAATCGGAAGGGATTTCGAAATGGCTAGCAAATCTCGACGGCGCTTAACTTCGGTGATTTGCCGGGAACTGGTTTTACCACTGCGGCAAAACTGATGGGCATGTGAACTAACCATATCGTACTATAACAGATATCTCGAGTACACCATCACCTACTTAAGCACGTCGTGCAAATATTTTAGATAGCCATAGTTCCATGCTGGCTTTGGTATTCGCCCTGCTGGTTTGTTGGGGTGTGTAACAGTCCGTCATTGACCATAACCAGTCTCACTCGTTACAAGGCTAATGTTTTTAATTGATGATGGCGCATGTAGTTATTGCCGACCTTGACATCACGAATAAAAGTGAGTTGAGTTTTTTCTCGTTATTATTGATGTCCTCAGTTGCACCTCCCCTTTAGAGTGCTCTGTTTGTCAACATAGATACGTCATCCACGTTTCTCTCCTGATATGAAACACTGATTATAAACAGAGAACACCTTAAAAAACGCAAACGGTTCGTCGTGACTGATATCATCACGGGATATGACTGTGTGAGTGCAATGTGAGGTTGGACATTATCTACATCTCCACACTCCCGGTAAGGCAGAGAAGGGATCAAGGCCGGTGAGCTGTTGATATATTTTTAGATTTCGTTAGAAACACGCGATATGTTTTGAATGTTATCTTCCACACACTTCCTCCGTAACATGCATGCTATCAACAAAGAGCGAACGTTTATGACAGTGAAACTAAGTCAGGCAAAAACTTTCTGCTGACTGAATGATTCTGAAACACACAGTGAAATATGATTTTTGTATGATGAAAAGAATATGTAGCACGAAATTAACGAAAATCGGTTGGGATTTCGAAATGGTTAACAATATGATGGTGCACTGTGTCAGTCCTGAAGCAAAATTGAAAAACTAGTATCCAAACGGATTACGTAGTGTAATTTTTAATTTTCTATGTACGTTTGATATATACGCTTAAAGTAAAATTAGTTTTGTGCAGTATCTACTCAGAAGTAAGGTTAATTTGGTGATTGGAACTCGTGAATTTCTGTATGTGAGGAACTTTAACTACGTGTGATCAAACTGGGGGACGAGCTGCTAGCCGTTTAGCAACGTACGTACTGTCAAACACTTGACCAAGGAAGTGTATAAAAACGCATGTGTTACGGAGAACATTAATAGGGTAATTAACACGAAGTTTTGGAGGTCTGTACGCAAACAAGACTTGATGCAAAGGTGACAGTGATGACAGACTATCTACGAATTATGTTGACAAATTCTACGAGAATCACTAACAGAAAAGAATACAGGAAACTTTGGTCGCATTTAACACGGGTTAACTGTCACAGACTAACTTTTCAGTGGTTCTTGGTGCTTTTCATGCAAAAGAAGGTAATGCTACAGCAAAGAGAAAGCAAAGGGGATCATAAAAAGCTTGTTAACTGCAGTTAATCTAACTGGTCACCTCTTTTTAGATAAGCTGCAGTTTAGCATGTTGCAACTGAGGCTTATATTTCTTTGATCACGGACATGCAACAAACGCATGCATTTTACACGTTCAGAAAACACACATATTATAACGATAGAGAACTCATTATTTGATCTCATCACACAAAAACGCACGCCCCTAAGGACTATGGTAGGTAGAGCTCGTTCACTGAAATACTGAAAAAAAAACCTTATGCAAGATTTAAATAGAATCAAAAAGTAAATTTAAGCAATGCCTACGCAACTAAAGTAACTGGAAACACAGATAAGGAGAAGAAAAAAAGAAAAAACAGGTATCTGCTGATCTCATATCTAGGCCTCGTTATAAGACAAAAATAAGTTGACTTGTTTCAGAAGAAGCAAGACAACTACCAGGTTCCCCAAATACAAAGTCTGGGTTACTTAATAAACCACAACATGAGAAAGACAATCAGAACTATCAGAAATTGTGTATAAAATATACTGTCCGTAAGTCCTGCCTACCGTATCGTAAAAACGCGCAGAAGCTACCACTCTAGTTCCTGGAGCATATGAATACGTGCAGCTTAAATCCAATATATGGCAATGAATATTTGTTTGTTCGCCTGCTAAGCATTCCTACACCATTAATCCGATTGCGATGATACTTTGGTGCGTTGTTGTGCGCACGCCCGCAATTAGGAGTAGTAGGACTGAATTGTCAGTGGTGAGCTACTTTCCAAACAAAACGCTTACCTTTCAGGAAAAGCTGCCTTCAAACTGAACACATACAGCCGCTCCGCAAAAGTCGTAGATACCATAACCGCGAACCTTCGTCGGCGCTGCCGCTGACAGAATTCCGCGCAGGTATTCAGAGACCCTCTCTCTAACCGTCACTTTAAACTACCCAAAATGATCTAAAGCTACCGCAAAGCGGTGTCATTAGCGGAGCTGTAACGCCACAGACTTACATCGCAGTCGTGTCTACCTCTCTGTTGCCACGGAAACGTCACACCAATAGCAACAACGTATTCCTTCGAACTTCTTCTGTTTCCAGAACGACTGTGATTTGAATAATATAAACGGTGTCATAATCCGACGTCGGTTACAATACACTTCCATAGAAGCTCACGCTCAGACCAGAGGTGACACGGGATTTTAGGTCATCCGTTTCTTAGTACACTAGCGGCTGCATACACGAGTGACACGGTGACAGGGTCAAGCTGAGTTTTTTCAGATCTCTTTGGTGGGAGACAGTACAGAATGACTTGGACGTTAGGCTAAGGAGGTAGACGTAAAGATAATAGGAGAAATGAGACTCTGTGTCGGCTGCTTTTTATTGCTTTTTCACATGTTTGCAACGAACATGCCGAAGAGCATAGGCGCTAGTTTTCACGAGAATGTAGATGAGGCTTACTAGATTCTCCAGTCAGTTACTAGAACAAATGGCCATCCTGACCCATAAATTAGCTAATAATCGAATATACACAGTAATGTGTGGTACTACAGACCACGAACCATGGAGATGCCAGATTCTATTGTTCTAATCGAACACTTTTAGGCCGGCCGTGGTGGCCGAGCGGTTCTAGGCGCTTTATTCCGGAACCGCGGGACTGCTACGGTCGCAGGTTCGAATCCTGCGTAGAGCATGGATGTGTGTGATGTCTTTAGGTTACTTAGGTTTAAGTAGTTCTAAGTTCTAGGGGACTGATTACCTCAGATGTTAAGTCCCATAGTACTCAGAGCCATCTGAACCCTTTAGGTTCAGGTGCTCGTCACAGTGTAGGTGACATACATACATAGGTACATGTAAAAAAAGTTGCTATAGAAACCAAAAACCCTACTCCAGAGGTACACACGGGCAAGGTTTGCAAGTCCTTCTTACTGTACAAGCTTAACTGGGTATAATACTCTATCACATAGTATCTGCTGCAGGCTCGTTCATCTGAGGCTGGCTGAACTTTCCGTGTGTGGGACTCTTCTGCTCGCGGGAACCCTTCTGGTCCCGAACTCTGCTTTGCCTGGAGTTTGAGGACATTTATTTACGGCATTTGAGATTGTTTGCATAGAGATAGTACCTGACTGCCTCGCTTTTTACCTCCAATTCGCAATCACTGATTGTGAAATCAGCCGTTTCTCAAAGCCTGTGACACCTTAATGGACTGAAGAAATCGGCTATCGACTTGCACTGTAAATCTCTTACTAAGGTAAAACGCCTACTGCTAATACTCAGACGATTTATCTGCTTTTCTTTCTCCCTAGCAACCCTTCATGATTCACTCATTCCAACGGTGAGGGGAAGGAGGGCTTTTTCATATCTCAAGCGTGTGCCTAGTATGCGTTGCAGTGCCTCATTTCATTTGTAACTAGGTACACATACACAAAGCAGACACATTTACACATTTCACGTACAAAATATGAGTCATGTCTATACCTCATTTGATTGAAATTACTCCAGTCGTTCATGAGTTATGCTTATGTGCCAACTCTTTTTATCCATACCATAAACCATAGAAATGATAAGAATATCTTACCGTCATAGTAACTTTTTCCGCATGTACCGAGACCAGTTTGGGAATAAATTGCTGCAGTTGTCCCAGACACATGTTGATACGTCATTGCCTTTGCAAGCCCCATCCCACACACTCCGACTCTTAGGGGTGCAAGTCATCAGGACTGTGAGCAATGAGCCAAGCGACCCCAAAAACTTTTGATTCGATACAAATGTCGGTCGTTATCGATTATTTTTACATCTCACGGTTTCTCACACCCACCTCTAGGGGTTGTAGTATTCCCACACCAGGTACGAACAAGTAACTATACAAATGTTGTACGCTCACGAATGAAACAGCTGGGAATTTTATGAGTTTTTACACAAGACGAAAAGACCGAAAATACTGAATATCCCAAAGAACTTGAATAAACATTTTCAGATTTTATTTCATCAACAAAAAATCATTGTCTTTCATATATTTTGTACGTGCAAACAGTCCGCTTTGTACACATTTACCTACTTAGAAAGAAAAAGAGGCACTGCAATGCATGCCGGCTGCTTACAGATATCTTGTCTTGTGACGCACTTTGAAGGAATTTTGCGAATGGGGCGGAAATTGGTAGATTTGCTGTACATGTACAGACAAACCAATGATTAAAATTTCAGGAAAATTGGATGATTTAATCAGGAGAAAGAGCTTCACGTGTTGAGAGCCAATAACGCGTTGGTCCAACTATTCGCTCATATGAAAGCAGCTATTCGGCTTGACACGGACTAACAGGGTTGTTGAATGCTCTTCTGAGAGATACCGTGCCAAATTCTGTCCGATTCACGCGTTAGAATGTCAAAATGCCGAGATGGTTGAAAGGCCCTGCCCGTAATGTACTGGTCATCGACGCTCAGTTTGAAGCGGGATTCATAACTGAAGACAATTCTGCACCAGTCAGTGAGATTCCAGGCCAAAGAAGAAGTGTCTGTAGACGCCACAGAGAGCGTCGGGTGACCCACCTCACAGCCGACTGGCATACGGCCCGACAAGTAGTGGCGATGTGCTGAGGTGTCACCTCATCCGCGGCACCCTTGCAACACAGCGGTACGTCAACGATATTCCACACCCCGTTTTGTTGCCGTTCATGGCAAACCATCCTGCTCTTATATTTAAGCAAGACAATGCCCGCCGCACACGGTGAGAGTTTCTAGCGCTTGTCTTCGTGCGTGCCAAACTTTACCTTGGCCAACAAGGTCGCCGAACTTCTCCCCAACAGAAAACGATTGGAGCGTTATCAGCAGGGCCATCCAACCAGCTCGGGATTTTGACGACTTAACACGCCAGTTGGACATCCAACAACTCTATCAGTCAATGTCAAGCCGGATAACTGTTTGCATAAGAGCTAGACGTGGACAACGTGTTATTAACTTGCTCACTTTGTTAAGCTCTTTCTCTTAAAAAAATCTCTCATTTGTTCTGAAACTCTAATGAATTTTTGTCTGTACATGGAAATTATATTTACCGAGTTTCGTCCCATTCGGTTAATATCTTCGTAGTGAATCTTCTTTTTCTCTCTCTCTTCTCCTTAGACTGTAAATCGCAATTCGTACAGAAGCTTCCAGTTCCGATTCCTTGAGCATATGAATGCATTCGGCTTAAGTTACTTGTGAAAATCTGGCAATGCGCAGCACATGCTCGACACAGGAGATTTGTTAACGACAAACATAACCATCTGAGGCAGTGGAAACTCATACCAATGTTACGAACATAGATCTCCCAAGACAAATAGAAATATACCACCATAAAGCAAAGAGTCTCGATTTATTGCTAAATGGTATGGTTGATTTAGTTAGCCACATTTATTTAAAAAAATGTTATAAGTGTAATGACGTGTAATATAATGAGACAATGTAGCTACAGTACAAGTGTCAACAATAGGTTAAATCTGGAACCGAATAAGAAGCTACATATGTTGTTAACTTTTATTGTAAGAAATCCGTGAATATTTAGACCTAAACATACACATGTGCGCATAAAGCGATGTTCTGCTGAGAAGTACAATTCTCACACTAAACGCCAACATAACACCAGCTCTACGTACTGGCCCTGACGGGCCATTCAGTGCCGATAGACCGCCGTGTCATCCGCTGCAAGTGGCGTCATTCGGAGGAGCGAGGACCGCTCTCTCGGCCATTGTCAGCTTTGCAGGTCTTGCAGCTCCTGCTTCACACTGAAGTAGCTCTTCAGTTGGCATCATGAGGCTGAGTGGACGCCACTCGCGTCATCGCGCCAAGGAGAAAACCCCTGCTAGCGCGGGGAATCTTAACTCCGGTCCTGCGCATAGCAGTCAGGTACCCTGACACTTAGCTACAGAGGCGGACGAACGCCAACACAACGTCAATAAGTGTTCCTCCCAGCATTTCTGATAGGTTTCTCACGCTTGCTCATTTTAGCTTCATTCCTTTTTTCCTTGATTTCTGATTTACAAATCGTGACTGCTACGGTCGCAGGTTCGAATCCTGCCTCGGGCTTGGATGTGTGTGATGTCCTTAGGTTAGTTAGGTTTAAGTAGTTCTAAGTTCTAGGGGACTGATGACCACAGCAGTTGAGTCCCATAGTGCTCAGAGCCATTTTTTGAACAAATCGTGACGGATAACCTTCTCTTAACATCTTTTCTAAGACTTCAGTAAGGTAACAGTAATAATAAGCAAACTACACTCGACGATGTGCCTGTATTGGACCGACAAGCATTGTGTAATGGATCGTGTAAAGCACAAATTTTTGTAACTAATGCGTTGTGTGTTACACTTTTTGTACATTCAATACAGTCACTCCTGTAAATGCAATTCCTCCCCCTCCTCTTTCTCCTCGTCCTTCTACTTCTTCTTCTTCTTCTTCTTCTTCTTCTTCTTCTTTTTTCTCTGTCCGCCTCGATAGCCGAATGGTCAGCGTGTCAGACTGCCGCCCTAAGGGGCTCGGGTTTGATTCCCGGCTTTGTCGGGGACTTTCTCCGCTCAGGGACTGGGTGTTGTGTTGTTTTCATCATCATTTCATCCTCATCCGGCGCGCAGGTCGGCCAATGTTGCGTCGAATGTAATAAGACCTGCACCAAGGCTGCCGGACCTGCCCCGTAGGGGGCATCCCGGCCAATGACGCCAAACGCTCATTTCCATTTTTTTCTTCTTCTTCTGCACTTCTAGGCAAAAAGCATGTTCTGACTTCACATTCAGAGTTGTTCTCATTTTTTCCTAGGCCTTCAAGAGTATTTATTTTCTTGTGGCTTATAAATCCGTATCCGTATTCGCTCTCAATGTTCATTCATTCTGTTCTTTGCATTTTCTTCCGTAATCGTTAACTGTTTCCCAACATTATAAACACTAAGTTCGGTCCTTAAATCTTCGTTACCTATTTTGTCTTATCTTGATCAGCTTTCAATCTTTCTTAAAACTCTCATTTCCGCTATTTGGATCTTACTCATGTCCTTCTATGTATCAATGCAATTTATGCATTAAAATAAATACGTATTTCATGAGCAGTATGTGTTACTTATACGTGCAAGTCATAAACAACGTTTTAAAAAGTATGTTCTCTCATTCCTACCTACAAGCTTTGCGGCAAGGTCTTTGGAAAATTTGTGCAGTCTACATATGAATGTGCAAGGTACCTGAGCCATACTCAGACTAACAGAAGGCAGGTGCCATTTGAATGATCATCACATGGCATCGTGTAAAGCAATTTATTGTTCGGAGAAGGTATTAAAATCCATGGAGAAGAAATAAAAACTTTGAGGTTCGCCGATGACAATGTAATTCTGTCATAGACGGCAAAGGACTTGGAAGAGCAGTTAAACGGAATGGACAGTGTCTTGAAAGGAGGATAGAAGATGAACATCAACAAAAGCAAAACGAGGATAATGGAATGTAGTCGAATTAAATCAGGTGATGCTGCGGGAATTAGATTAGGAAATGAGACGCTTAAAGTAGTAAATGAGAATTGCTATTTGGAGAGCAAAATAACTGATTATGGTCGAAGTAGAGAGGATATAAAATGTAGACTGGCAATGGCAAGGAAAGCGTTTCTGAATAAGAGAAATTTGTTAACATCGAGTATAGATTTAAGTGTCAGGAAGTCATTTCTGAAAGTATTTGTATGGAGTGAAGCCATGTATGGAAGTGAAACATGGACGATAAATAATTTGGACAAGAAGAGAATAGAAGCTTTCGAAATGTGGTGCTACAGAAGAATGCTGAAGATTAGATGGGTAGATCACATAACTAATGAGGAGGTATTGAATAGGATTGGGGAGGAGTTTGTGGCACAACTTGACTAGAAGAAGGGATCGCTTGGTAGGACATGTTCTGAGGCATCAAGGGATCAGCAATTTAGTACTGGAGGGCAGCGTGGAGGGTAAAAATTGTAGAGGGAGACCAAGAGATAAATACACTAAGCAGATACAGAAGGATGTGGGTTGCAGTAGGTACTGGGAGATGAAGAAGCTTGCACAGGATGGGGTAGCGTGGAGAGCTGCATCAAACCAGTCTCAGGACTGAAGACCACAAAAACAACAACATTAAAATAAATACGTCTATCATGACCAGTGTGTGTTACTTATACGTGCGAGTCATAAACAGCGGGTTAAGAAATATGTGCTCCCTTTCCTACCTCTAAGCTTCGCGGTGAGGGCTTGGGAAAATTTATACAGTCTACATATGAATGTGCAAGGTACCTGAGCCATACTCAGAGTAACAGAAGGCAGGTGCCATTTGAATGATCATCACATGGCTGACTGAACCATGCAGCAATTGTAGCGTGAGCCCCTCACGTTCAGTGTCACGTGCAGCACACGTTTTAGGTGTTACTCTGGACGAAGAGCAGGCATGATTTTTGGTCGTGCAGTGGTTTGACACTGACAGTCACGGGTGCCGCGATCATACTACACAGGGCTGTGGTTAAGTATTCGGGGGGACGGATTCAGATCATAGTGGCACATTCGGAGTCTATTTTTCCACAGTTCCTCTAACTCTTTTCTAGCAAATGCTTGGCTTCCTTGAGGTTTCGGTATTTCAGTCGGATGACTCTGACATCTCGCCGTGATATTTCCGCTGACAAATATTCCACCATCTTCACTTGTAAAACACTCACATTAAATGGATGAATGATTGTCAGCCGAAATTTGGTGGCAATTACTTTATGTCACCCCGTTGCAATCCCGAATCCTCATGGAATACACATTACGTCGGGTAATATTCAAGAATCGAATTCTACGATATTTCCTTCAAGAAGGTAAAGTACAATTTCCATCTCCGCCTTTCTAAAATAGTGCTTTTGGTCCGTCAAATGATCGCGGTATTGTCAGAGTGTTGCGCTTTGTCTTGCTAGTGTTTCATTCTATGACTGCGGTGAAATACAGATATTGTCATCTGTACCTACGTTGTATCCATATTATTTGAAGCTTACTTGAAATGCCTTAGAAAACCCTTTTTCCTTGGTCTGCTTCCTCATATGTTCGAGCTGGACATGTTTGGTAAACACCAGTCACATTGCAGGCGCTGAGCCAGTACCCTCTAGCAGTCGGTACCGAGTAACTTTAGATGTGATTGAATGTATCATTGCGTGCGGCGAGACACGAATATCAACTTCAGCTTTGAAATGATTTAATGAAGTACAATTTTTTTTCAGTTCATAGCAGCTGCAAAAAATACTGATTCAGCCACCTCAAATAAAAAAATTCTAGTGCCACATGATAAGATACTGTATTCTCGATTGAGAGGATAGGTATTCATTGTTTGTTTAAAGCTGTTATGGTAAATGCAGTGATTGTTACTTTGAAATGAGTCTACGGAAGTACAGCGACGTAGGTTTTGTGAAATCTTGTTAAGTAAATTTAAATAAAGTGAATCGTTCTGTTGTTTCTCGGATGTGGCGACAGTTTATAGAGACCGAAACTGCAGGGCCGACCGTGTGTGACATCAGAAAGGAAAACCATTATTTGGCTGTAAGGGTACAATTGTACCTCCTTAGCACTGCACGGCAACTGGCATCTGATTTCGCAGCATCCACTGGGCGTGTTGTATCGAGGCAAACGCTGTACAGAAGGCTTCGGTAGCGTGGCCATTGTTGTCGAAGAGTTAATGTATGTGTACCTCTGACGCGTATTCACAGAAGAGAACGTCCAGAGCGGAGGCGTTGTAACCTCCCCACAGTAAAATAATATGAATAATATTCACGTTTAGTGTAACCTCCCCACAAAATAAATTCCGTAACCTCCCAACAGATAAATAAAAAATAATATGAATAATATTCACATTTAGTGTAACCTCAAAACAGAAAAATTCCTAAACCTCTCAACAGTAAAAAATATAATTATGTCGTTCACATTCAGTATAACCTACCAACAGGAAAATTGCGTAACCTATCAATAATAAAATGTGACTAATCTCTCAATAATAAAAAATTGTCGCTCACTTATAACCTTTCAATAATGACTGTGAATTTAAACTGGTGAATTTTGGACGTCAGCAGTGCTGCGTCATGGCCCTGAAAGATCAATCTGAATAAAAAAGAGAAAATTCTTACCTCAATGAAGTCGCCGGATAACGCACATATACCTGCTCTTACAATAAATTTTTGTGCACAGCCCAGTGCAATGCTGGCCGATAGATTTGTCACGTATGAAAGGAGCAACTGGTTTTTCTTTGCAATATTCGGGATGACCAAGGATTGGAGAAATTAGTGAATTCTTTAAATTGAAATGAATGATTGTCAAAGGTTACTTTTTTAATAAGAAAGATTATTATTAAAAGATTTTTGAAACATTTACTTGGGACTTGATACAAAAATACTACATATGCGCGAGGCTGCTTTTACCTTATATTATATCGCTCAGGCTCCGCCATCGCTCCACCACGACCGGCCCAGCCAACACGATACACCAGACTGCTCGCTAGCAACTTACTACTGCTACTCCTACACAGTTCCTACTGCAGTCAACACTGCTCTTTGGTCTCAGATTCTCTTATAGCTTACATATCGCAGGTAGCGCGTGAGCAATACATCGAAATTACATCTGCTCGAGTGCGCTAGCAACAAATTTCTTAATCATGGACCTCTTACAGCGTCAACATGTCACGTGGACGGTCGAACAGTGGTTGAATGTTGTTATCACAGATGAATCCAGATTTGGTCTGGAGAGTGATTCTTGACGAACTCGCATCTGGAGGGAACGTGGAAAGAGACCGATATCGAGGATGATGCCTAAAGGTGTGTGCAGGGATTATGCTGACCACTCATGAAATTGCACGGCTGAATCGATAAGGTTTAACTGCCGTCAGGTATCGTGAAGATATCTTGGGACCTCATGTGCGGTTGTTGCAAGAGGTGCTGTGGGCCCAGACATTGTACTGATGGACAATAATGCTCTGCCGGCCGGTGTGGCCGAGCGGTTCTAGGCGCTTCAGTCTGGAACCACGCTACCACTACGGTCGCAGGTTCAAATCCTGCCTCGGGCATGGATGTGTGTGATGTCCTTAGGTTAGTTAGGTTTAAGTAGTTCTAAGTTCTAGGGGACTGATGACCTCAGATGTTAAGTCCCATAGTGCTCAAAGCCATTTCAACAATTTCAAAATAATGCTCGACCTCACAGAGCACGGGTAGTTGATGTTTTCGTGGAAACGGAAGATACTACACGCATGGCGTGGCCTGATCGCCCTTCCGACTAGAATCCCATCGAGTATGTCTGGGAAGCACTGCGGAGACGGGTTGCATCACGTCAGTATCCACCAAACGCTCACCGCGACTTGCGATCAGCTCTGCAGGAAGGACGGGCGTTATTGCCTCAACATGAGATTATGATACCATTCATTACATGTGCCGTCGTTGTCAGACCTCTGTTGCTGCCAGAGATGGCCATACTTCACACTGAGCGCATTAATCTGTTGTCGGAATGTGTGTGCAAATCCGTGAAACTGGAAAAAAACGAAGAATATTTTTGTCTACCGTTATACCGGGTGATCAAAATGTCAGCATAAATTTGAAAACCGAATAAATCACGGAATAATGTAGATAGAGAGGTACAAATTGACACACATGCTTAGAATGACATGGGGTTCTATTAGAACCAAAAAAATACAAAAGTTCAAAAAATGTCCGACAGATGGGGCTTCATCTGATCATAATAGCAATAATTAGCATAACAAAGTGAGACAAAGCAAAGATAATGTTCTTTACAGGAAATGCTCAATATGTCCGCCATCATTCCTCAACAATAGCTGTAGTCGAGGAATAATGTTGTGGACAGCACTGTAAAGCATGTCCGGAGTTATGGTGAGGCAGTGGCGTCGGATATTGTCTTTTAGCATCCCTAGAGATGTCGGTCGATCACGATACACTTGCGACTTCAGGTAACTCGTATGTAAAGTACACAAGCGGCAAGACGCAGTCAATACCTTCGCTGCGCAGTGCCGATGGTACTGTTACCGACGACTGTGCCGCTAAAGCGGAGTTATTGAACGCAGTTTTCCGAAATTCCTTCACCAGGGAAGACGAACAGCTGCTAGCATGAGTTTATTAGAAGTAGATACCTTAGGGGTTGCGAAGCAACTCAAATCGCTTGATATGGGCAAGTCTTCAGGTCCAGACTGTATACCGATTAGGTTCCTTTCAGATTACGCTGATACAATAGCTCCATACTTAGCAATCATATACAACCGTTCGCTCACCGATAAATCTGTACCTGCAGATTGGAAAATTGCGCAGGTCACACCAGTGTTTAAGAAGGGTAGTGGGAGTAATCCATCGAACTACAGACCTATATCATTGACGTCGGTTTGCAGTAGGGTTTTGGAGCATATACTGTATTCAAACATTATGAATCACCTCGAAGGGAACGATCTATTGATACGTAATCAGCATAGTTTCAGAAAACATCGTTCTTGTGCAACGCAGCTAGCTCTTTATTCGCACGAAGTAATGGCCGCTAACGACAGGGGATCTCAAGTTGATTCCGTATTTCTGGATTCCCGGAAAGCTTTTTACACCGTTCCTCACAAGCGACTTCTAATCAAGCTGGGGGCCTATGGAGTATCGTCTCAGTTGTGCGACTGGATTCGTGATTTCCTGTCAGGAAGGTCGCAGTTCGTAGTAATAGACGGCAAATCATCGAGTAAAACTGAAGTGATATCAGGTGTTCCCCAGGGAAGCGTCCTGGGACCTCTGCTGTTCCTGATCTATATAAATGACCTGTGTGACAATATGAGCAGTTCTCTTAGGTTGTTCGCAGATGATGCTGTAATTTACCGTCTAGTAAGATCATCCGAAGACCAGTATCAGTTGCAAAGCGATTTAGAAAAGATTGCTGTATAGTGTGGCAGGTGGCAGTTGACGCTAAATAACAAAAAGTGTGAGGTTATCCACATGAGTTCCAAAAGAAATCCGTTGGAATTCGATTACTCGATAAATAGTACAATTCTCAAGGCTGTCAATTCAACTAAGTACCTGGGTGTTAAAATTACGAACAACTTCAGTTGGAAAGACCACATAGATAATATTGTGCGGAAGGCGAGCCAAAGGTTGCGTTTCATTGGCAGGACACTTAGAAGATGCAACAAGTCCACTAAAGAGACAGCTTACACTACACTCGTTCGTCCTCTGTTAGAATATTGCTGCGCGGTGTGGGATCCTTACCAGGTGGGATTGACGGAGGACATCGAAAGGGTGCAAAAAAGGGCAGCTCGTTTTGTATTATCACGTAATAGGGGAGAGAGTGTGGCAGATATGATACGCGAGTTGGGATGGAAGTCATTAAAGCAAAGACGTTTTTCGTCGCGGCGAGATCTATTTACGAAATTTCAGTCACCAACTTTCTCTTCCGAACGCGAAAATATTTTGTTGAGCCCAACCTACATAGGTAGGAATGATCATCAAAATAAAATAAGAGAAATCAGAGCTCGAACAGAAAGGTTTAGGTGTTCGTTTTTCCCGCGCGCTGTTCGGGAGTGGAATGGTAGATAAATAGTATTATGGGGTTCGATGAACCCTCTGCCAAGCACTTAAATGTGAACTGCAGAGTAATCATGTAGATGTAGATGTAACCCCAAAGCCAATAATCGCACGGACTGAGGTCTGGAGACCTGGGAGGCCAAGCATGACGAAAGTGGCGGCTGAGCACACGATCATCACCAAACGACGCACGCAAGAGATCTTTCACGCGTCTCGCAATATGGGGTGGAGCGCCATCCGGCATAAACATCGTACGTTCCAGCAGGCGCTTATCAGCCAGGCTGGGGATGGTGCGATTCTGTAACATATCGGCGTACCTCTCACCCGTCACGGTAGCAGTTACAAAACCAGAATCACGCATTTCCTCGAAGAAAAAAGGCCAGATAACGGTAGATGTGGTAAATCCAACCCATACCGTGACTTTCCCGTCGTGCAATGGAGCTTGCACGACAGTTTTAGGATTTTCGGTAGCCCAAATTCTGCAGTTGTGGGCGTTGACAGACCCTCGGAGCGTGAAATGAGCTTCGTCGGTCCACAGCACGTTACTCAACCAATCGTCATCTTCCGCCATCTTTTGAAACGCCCACACCGCAAATGCTCTCCGCTCCACAAAATCGCCAAGTAACAGTTCATGATGCCGATGGATTTTGTACGGATAGCATCGGAGGGTACCCCTCAGTGCCAACCAAACAGTAGTGTATGGAATACCGGTGCGACGTGCGACTACACGAGCGCTGACTTCCCCGTGCATAGACGAACCCGCTACAGTCACCATTTCTTTCTGAACTGTCTCAGCAGCATTGCGCCTTGTGCTCGGTAGGCCACTACGGGGTCTATCGTCTAAACAACCCGTGGCTTCGAACTTCGAAATGATTCTCGCCACAGCTGCATTTGCCACAGCTGCATTTGTCAACGGACCTTTACCTGTTCGAATCCACTTCCTATGGCGATAGGATTGTAACGCTGAACTAGCACATTCCCCATTCTGATAATACAGCTTCACTAAAGGCGCCTTTTCAGATAACGCCAACATGCTGCGACTGCTGGCGCATCTGATTCTCTCTCTCATTACAGCTCGTTTTATACACGATTGTCATGTGCAGTCACTGACGTTTTGCTGTCCAGCGCCATCTGTCGTACTTTTTTTGTGAACTTTTTTTTGTTCTAATAAAACCCCATGTCATTCCAAGCATGTGTGTCAATTTTTACCTCTCTATCTACATTATTCCGCGGTTTATTAAGTTTTCAAATTTATACCGACTTTTTGATCACCCAGTACATGTTGCAGTTGTTCACGTTCTGTGTTGTTTACATTGTTTTTACTTTACTGTCAACTGTTTGTGCTGTTTTGTGGCAAAATAATCGCAACTTTGCAAAATTTACCTTTGTTGCTTTAATTTTGGACACCAGTATAGCTAGATCGCTTTATCATTCATTTTCTAAACGAAGGGGAATATTTTCAGGATATAAATAGTGTAGTCATGCCACGTATGTACCCATATGAGCAGGAGACTTTCAAACAGTTGAAGAAAACAGTCTTATGAGATCAGGTGAATCTCAAACAGTCCTTACTTCAGTAGAAGAGACCTGTAGGAAGATGGTGGAAAGAGTGATTCGATACCTGACCAGATGTCTTTTGTTCACTTGTGTCAACGGTGTAGTCGTTATAGATGGAAATAGGTTACATACAGAGTGTTACAAAAAGGTACGGCCAAACTTTAAGGAAACATTCCTCACACACAAATAAAGAAAAGATGTTATGTAGACATGTGTCCGGAAACGCTTAATTTCCATGTACTGTACTTCCTCGATTCACCGCCAGTTGGCCCAATTGAAGGAAGGTAATGTTGACTTCGAGTGCAGTGTTTACAAATGCGTAGTTGGCAGATGCCCGTTTGATGTATGGATTAGCACGGGGCAATAGCCGTGGCGCGGTACGTTTGTATCGAGACAGATTTCCAGAACGAAGGTGTCCCGACAGGAAGACGTTCGAAGCAATTGATAGGCGTCTTAGGGAGCACGGAACATTCCAGTCTATGACTCGCGACTGGGGAAGACCTAGAACGACAAGGCAATTCTTCGTGCAGTTGACGATAACCCTAATGTCAGCGTCAGAGAAGATGCTGCTGTACAAGGTAACGTTGACCACGTCACTGTATGGAGAGTGCTACGGGAAAACCAGTTGTTTCCGTACCATGTACGGCGTGTGCAGGCACTATCAGCAGCTGATTGGCCTCCACGGGTACACTTCTGCGAATGGTTCATCCAACAATGTTCCAATCCTCATTTCAGTGCAAATGTTCTCTTTACGGATGAGGCTTCATTCCAACGTGATCAAATTGTAAATTTGCACAATCAATATGTGTGGGCTGACGAGAATCCGCACGCAATTGTGCAATCACCTCATCAACACAGATTTTTTGTAACATCCTGTATGTGAAGTACATGGTCCTTAAGTTTGATGCATTTAAGAGTGAGAGTGAGGCTGTGTGCCGCCCCACAGGTATGCTGGGACCGTTATTGGGAGCTGCGAGGGGCGACTGCACAGTGGGCGACGGCATGCGGCAGACCACGAGTTGCGAGCCACGCCACGCCATGCTAGTACCGGCAGCACGCGAACACAGCGCCGGCGGTGGCTGCGCGTGGCTTCACGTCGCGTCGCGTGAGGCCGCCCTCGTGATAACGTCGCCACTCACACAGCGTCCGCAGACCCCCCCCCCCCCCCTCCCCTCGAGCACAGCCGACCAGCTATCGCATGCGACGGCTCTCGATCTACCTGCTTCGCGAAACAGGGATCCTTAAATAGAAGCGTATTACCAAAAGATGACACAATTTTCTCCACGTGCCCGACAATCTGTTATTTGAACGACGTTAGTGAATCCCCGAAACCAGCTCGTCATACTTCGCCACTGCTGTTTACTGTTGGCTCTGCAAAGGATAAGGAGGATGTATGACAGTAAACATCTCTGTAGAGTCGTTTCATAAGACTGCTGTCGCATTTGTTTTTTACCTTGTGTGTGCTAGAATGTGAGTGACTGGGTGTTTTCCTGTATAATTTCGGGTATGTTTTGTGTTTATATATATTTTTAAGGAAAATTCTTTATTACAAATTTATAATAATTATACAATCTTAACCCACTTCCTTAAATGGTTAGTGGGTCCTAATTTTATCCAACATTAATTGCAGCTAGATACAAATTTAATTAATTAGTGAACTACAGCTATAACTAGATAACAATGGGCAACTAATATATTTATTATTATTAATTTTAACTTTATATGACCTACGCTTAACTAAACTCTACTGCCTGCAGCGTCACAGTTGTGTCACTAGTTTATAAACCTAATTTTTTTAACCTTGCTCATCGAGATAATCCCGATGAGCGTGCCCCTGACACTGGGCAGGCCAAGGATGTTATTCGCTGCAGGTTCCTAAATAACTAATTTCCTAAACTAAGTCCTATTAACTAGTTCTAATCCAAGTCAAGTCCGGTGCTTTGTCCTGTATCGGTGGTGTCGTACCCCACTCCCCCTAGTCCTGAACGCGGCGGATTCCAGACTATGAGGAAAGGCGGCCTGTCCACGCGCAGGCCGTATGGGAATAGGGCGCTAGATTCAGCTAGTGTTTGGTGTGTCTCAAATTGTTAATTTATGTCCCTTAGGTATTCTTTTAATACTTTTCGTGATACCTCATCCGCCAATTGGTTAAGAGTCTGAAAAGTGTCTTCTTGTCTAAGTAAGTAGTATGTGTCATGGTCAAGTAACTGGTCATGTAACGTTGATGCTACATCATTGAAAAGGGGGCACTCGTATACCACATGATCGGGAGTACCCTCTGATACACCACATTTCCCGAACCGACATAAATATGTCGGGGATGGCCCGTGACCAGTAAGAAAATGGATCAGTCCTCGGGTAGGTTCAAAGTATTTCATGCCCAGTCGTTCCCTGACGTTAGAAAGAAGTTCAAATGTTCTGCGACCTGTTTCTTCTGCTTCCCATAATTATTGCCACAATTGCTCGCCTCTTTGCCTTATCTCACCCTTATCCTCAACCCTAATGCCTAATATCTCTTCTATCTTCGCGGTATTCCCCTTTTTTGACCAAAAGCACGCACCCTGTTTCAGAATTTTTATGTCCAGGGGGCAGGGCCCCATTGTGAATAATAGAGCTCCCCCCGGGGATGTTCTGTAGACCCTCACAGATCTCATTATCATGTTTCTCTGAACCCTTCTCACTGTCATGGCGGGCATGCGCCCAGACTCCCGAGGCGTAACCTACTATTGATGTTAGGATACTGTTGTGATATAGCTTTATGAGGTTGGCGGAGGAAGAAAATTCTTTTATGTTTTCTGTTTAGTAGTTGAGTTGCTATTCTTCTGGGAGCACCGGTTAAACAACCTCGTGTCTCTTACCTGAACAAAGAGGTCTATCCTTTTGTTCGCGCGTTGTCTGTCTGTCAGGATGGTGGCGGAAACGATCCCTCTGGTCGCTTCCGTTTCATGCGTGGGTTTTATGAGTTGTCTGAGTGAAGCCCCCCTCTGCTGCTAGTTAGTGGTGAGTGTGGTCATAGCTTTTAAGTAAGCCTAATGCTACCAGTTATGAGACAGATCGTAACTTTAACAACAGACTTCATACATGAATCACTGAGAAAACGTAAGTTTTTCAGCCTAACTGAAGTGTTTCGGTTAATTCCTCGGGATGTGGTAGGCGTTGTTTATGATAGACAATGCCTGCGTTAATGATTGTACCCGGTGGTAGAAGTGTGCTGTGTTCACCTGGAACATTCCGATGTGGAGTGCGCTCCACGGAATATGGTTAAGCTGAGCAAGGGTGTTTTTAATCTTGGGTGAATGTGAGAGTAACGGTGACTTCGTGTGTGTGCGACATATTTTTATTTATTTATTGTACATTTATTTCCCTGTATACAGTGTCGACCGTGTTCTGGTGTTGTACCACGAGTTCTTTATTCTGTGACCATGTACCTCCGTTACTCCTCTCTATGCGTTATCCGGTCTGTTGTAATTGATCACTGCCGGTTGACTTAATTGACCTATATCATTTTCGTGTTTTCACGAACTTCTGGTATCTGCCTCTGTTTAGTGGTGACCACGTGTTCTTTGAACCGTTGGAGGTCTTCCACCTTGCTGGTTTTGATGTCAGTTCACTGCGATTCATGTTCTATTCGCTCCTTTTGTCGTGTTGCCTCATTGATTCCACACATTTCGTGATTTTCTTTTATTTCTGTTTGGACGGTTACGTGAGTGAATCAATCCACCATGTGGTCAATTCAGTTCATTATGTGTTGTCTGCGTGAAATGCCGCGTCGTGTATTGATGGTATCACGGTGTTCCAGTCGGTGTAAACCTTTTTGGGGTTAGTGCATGCACGAACTGATGGTGGTTCCATCCTATGAGCTTCGTCTTTTCTCGTGTGAATCTAAAGTGCATGAAGGAAGTCGTGTGTTTCCTGTTTCTTTTCCTCTCTTTTCCCTCATATACGCCTAGTTAAGCCGGACGTTGTGACCGAGCGGTTCTAGGCGCTTCAGTCTGGAACCGCGCGATCGCTACGGTCGCAGGTTCGAATCCTGCCTTGGGCATGGATGTGTGTGATGTCCTTAGGTTAGTTAGGTTTAATTAGTTCCAAGTTCTAAGGGTCTGATGACCTCATATATTAAGTCCCATAGTGCTCAGAGCCATTTGAACCATTTGAACGCCTAGTTAAATTATGCGACGTAATTGGGTTTTATCAAAGCAGGGTAATTTGTTCCATGTTCAGGCACCGGTTAAGAATATTGATAGGATGTCCACCGACTATTCTTAGTGGCTACCTCAGAATAATGCCTTGTTACCTTCTTTATAGCTCACCAAATGACTATCTGATTTGCAGGTTAATCCTTTTAGAGCCCTTTGTTCTTTAAAATACTCGCGTGGTTTTACGTGCTACTCAAAGACTAGTTGCAGATTAAATTCTGAGTTTATTTAACGATATTACGTGTTCTGGTCTTTCACCTTGTTCATTACAGTTGAAATTTTATTACGGTACCTTTTCTTTTGAACAAATAGTCTAATATTTTCCATTCAGTCTCTTCTCGTAAATGAAGAAGGGCTTGAGCTGGAAGTTACCCAGTGATTTAATTGAGCATTTATCCCTTGCAGGCGGCTTGACCACTGATTGCGCACAAATATTATTGCACATTCCTGGCAGATAAAACTGTGTGCCGGACCGATACTCGAACTCGGGACCTTTGCCGAGTTCGAGTCTTGGTGCAGTAATCCGAGTCCATGGTGCAGCATGAAAACGACATAACTGTACAAAAGTTAATCACAATCACGAAAACACGAAAATAAAAGAGAGAAACTTTTCGTGAACTGACATGCCACAAATTTTGATGTGTGTGTGTGTGTGTGTGTGTGTGTGTGTGTGTGTGTGTGTGTGTGTGTGTGTGCGTATAAGAAATTTCAGTAAAATTCTAGTATAGGTACTGGAACCTTCAACCATTTCAACCACACTAATCTCACGACTCGCCTAAGTAATTCAGTCATCATCATAATGATAAACAAATAGTTCGTTGACAACTTTTGGTAACTATGTCCTTATTTATGGTAACTCTCCGACAGAGATCTGGTAATTTCTTAGAGATCCGCAGATGGTCATGTACATCTTATAACTGTCATGCGTCACCCGTGCCAGCAAATAGTGCATTATTTTCTTTTTTACCTAAGAGCACATAATAAAATGCGACTCGTGTTACAGGCCCTCAGATATTAACATGCGTACACTGCATTCTGGCTGCAGCTTTTAGTGCCTGCTACTGTATGGTTCCACATTTATTTTTTTACTAGTTGACAAACCAAGCATTTCCCGGATATTAATTTCACCAATTTTCTTCTAGAAACGAAACCGAAAAGTGAACTGTGTTTGTTGTCTGATGTACCGGACAGTTTCTGTACATTGGATGCAGCTGCTTCGCTTGTGTACAGCCCGTTTTTGTAAACGTCTCTATGGCAATGCCTCTTCATGGCGCCTGTTTTCGCTTACAGCCGTCTGCGTTTCACAATTGAAAGCTATCAGAAGCACTCCCAGGTGTCTGGGATTACATGAAGATGACTCGACAGTAGAAGTACCTTAGTAGCAAATAGTAAATTATTAAAACTTTGCATGACGGATCATTTTCCCACGCATTTCAGTGTTTATTAAGGCACATCTCTTGAGCTATGTGCTGTACGACAATATATTTGTGTGGGAACATAAAGCGGCATATGTGGACAGTATTTACGAAAAATGCACAATGAGGCAGTTTTACGCACTTCTCAGTGTTTATGACGTTCTATCTCACGAACTGTGTGTGGTTACAGATATTATTTTGTAGGTGCATATAGCGGCTGTGATATTTATTGCGAATAGAGTTAGTAGCATAGAAATCTATGATAGATAGATGGCTCTGACCCCCACAGTCATTGTTTCCTGACAGGAAGGGATTTGTGTGCCAAATTTGGTTGAAACCGGTCTAGTGGTTTAGGAGATTATGTGAGTCACACACACACACACACAACAGTCCCTCCCTTTTCACCAACATAATAGAGCATGAAAATGTAAAGCATCCTTGAGACTAAGCTGTGCGTGTATATTAATTCAGTATTGAACTTCACGCAAGTACACTACAGTCGAAGAACAATCATAAACAAAAGAAAAAGACAAAAATATGTTCTAAGTTGGGAGTGATAGGAACATAGCCCAGACGCAACAAAACTTTAAATTGACAACACTTTATTACAGTATTTTACAATAGTTAAAAAGGCTGCAACCAAAAACGTTATTAATTACAAAGCTGTTACAAAACGGGCACCACACGTCCCAGGTTCCATATTACGCCAACAGCGACCGTCTGCAGTATTTTGAAGAGTCTGATTACAGATTGGTATAGGTAACTTCTAAAACAAGAAACGAGTTTACATATCCGAACAAATACCATTGTTTTAAGAGCATACAATCCACCCCGAGCTCGGGAGTTCTAATACATTATTACAGCAATTATTATTATTAAAGAATATTTTCACGGACAAGAAAAACTTTTAAAAACCGAATTTTAAATAAAAGATGCACGGCGTCAGTAAAAGGCGCCGCTAAGGTTACTCTGCATGTAATTTACTTGTAAGAAATGAAACTCTAGTAGTAGCCGTCCAATAGCAAAATAATATGCGGATGGTTACTGCGATAAACTATTAGGCCAATGATGGCAATTTCGAGTGATTAAGTAAGAATATGTTTCAATAAGCTCAGCAGCGCTAAGATAACTCAATAATATTTAAACGACACAACAACTTTATGACAACATATAGTAATAAAACCCCTGTCTTTCGAAGGCAGGCAACACATCGGCTGATAAAGATAACATGCTATATTCACATAAAACTAATAAAAGTCAGTGCTGTTAGGAACAGTGCGAAACCCGCTAAGACAGTTAAGGCACGAGCAATAAACAAAGTTTTACATACTTGAAAAAGCTCACCAATATCATGCCGACGTGCAGTTCACCTTGTTCAATCACGTGGAGTAACTTTCCATCAGCCACAGCGCCTTTCAAATGTGGCACCAATAAAGGCGATTAGCATCCACCGCATTCCACATTCGCGAGCCACACAATGCCGCTGCTCGGTGCTATTACCATAGCCGACTCAACCCGGTGCATCGTGGAGCTTCCTTCATGTCGAGCGCCGTATCTCCATGCAAGCCCGTGCGCGACAGGTTAGCAACACTTCACGCCACTGCTCGATCTCCATTGCTGTCTACTACAACTATTAGAGTACACTTCGGCACCACACCACCTAGTGCCTGCCGTAAACTCACAGCACAGCAAGTCGCTCGGTGTGTAAAAAGGCACATTCACCTGCCCGTGTCATAGCTGTCCCTCTACGGTCTGTCTTTACTTGCTGGGCGCTCCACGCCCGCCACCTTGCGGAGGGTGATACATCGCAGACGGAGAGCGATATCTCTGATGTCGGCTACGGACTGTCTCACTGTCTTGGGATTGCTGGTTCCTCTGTACGTCCTGCACCAGGTCGAACATAATGTCAGGTCCAGCAACATCTCGTTGTCTCCATGCCGCACAGTGATTTATCAGAATGCATGTTCTACTGAGAACCACTGATAGTTCTCGTTCTCAGACACACTTGAGCCAACAACCCTTCGTTGTTTCATTCAGGACCACATTATTGTGGAGTTAAAGGGCATCCTTCTCGTTCCCTCGGAATGTCTAATCGTCTTTCTTGTCTTTAGTGTGCTGTCTGTAAACTACAGTTACGCCATGTTTATGTGAGACAGCATCGGTTACTGTGCGGCTGATCCCGGCGGAGGTTCGAGTCCTCCCTCGGGCATGGGTGTGTGTGTTTGTCCTTAGTGGTCCGAGAACGGGGCTCACAACCCGAACCACACGCCACTGTTAAGCACTAATGAAGGACTGGGCCCCTTACTTCGATTGCACATAATTCATTAAGGTCAATCCAACACATTTATTTCAAATAACATAAATGAAGTTACATTTGAATCTGTCTGACATTAAACAGGAATAAAAAAAGCAATTTCAATATCAGCTGATTTAGTGCATGAAGCGCGAGTTAAGCCAATAACCACATAAACTAAACAATTCTCCGTAGTTCAAAGAAAGAGAAAACAAAATTGAATCAATACACCCCCACTGACAAATATCCAAAAAACCTTACAATACTACTAAAAAGAATACACTGAAGTGGGGAGCAGTCATTCACCCGACAGAACACTTCAAAATGAGTTTAATAACACAGCTGCGTGCCCCAGAAAACTGCAAGACATTAAATACACTTTACATACAATTAACATTACGCCACTTCTGTTTGAACTGCAGTGTCCCAAAGAAACAGGCGCTTATTCTTTCCCCTTTCTATGCGGAGGCTGAGCCAGAAACACAGATTGCCACAAAACACAGTTTTGCTGTGAAATCTTACAGGACACCCGGAAGCAGTTACAGACAAGGGGTCGGCACCCACCAATAACACAGGGTAAGAGTCAGGCTGGGAGCACATCCTACGAGAACTTGTTCACACTATGCTCACCACAAACTGTAGACATTCCGGCCGAACATCCGCTTGCGGTGGCTGCCAGAAGGACGAAGCAAGCAACAGGCCCACGCCGTGCTTCTCACACAGGCACCTCAATTTGTACAAACATCTAGGCCAACACCAACTCTTGACTCCCCTATCACTGCGAGGCTTGGCACAGTTTATATTAAATCCCTTCCAGGCAACCAGTAAGCGCCGCAGGAGTTTCACGATTTGCAAACAGCCCCAGCGTAACAGGCATCACACATGTGCTTACGCCCAAGCCACCACTCCGCCAGTCTCACCGGCCACCCCAAACCGACTGCCTCTCGCCGTCCCGCGCGCCCCAGCCGAAAACGCAAAGATGCTCATGCCCGGGGACGCGCCAAAGATAACAAGTCGGTCGCTGATGATCGACCAGCGATCTGGTTCAAATGGCTCTGAGCACTATGGGACTCAACATCTGTGGTCATCAGTCCCCTAGAACTTAGAACTACTTAAACCTAACTAACCTAAGGACATCACATACATCCATGCCCGAGGCAGGATTCGAACCTGCGACCGTAGCAGTCGCGCAGTTCCGGACTGCGCGCCTAGAACCGCTAGACCACTGCGGCCGGCCCAGCGATCTAGCTCACTTAGGATAATTTAGGTTACTTAGTGTGTAAGCTTAGGGACTGATGACCTTAGCAGGTAAGTCCCATAAGATTTCACACAGATTTGAACATTTGAACAGCATCGGTTATAAGATCTCTTTCACTCCACAGGTGAACGGGGAACGGGAGCCGGCGCTGGTGTACCGCGACTTCAGGGCGGCGGCGCTGCGGCTACTGGGCGTGCACGACACGACCGCCCCCGCCGCCCCCGTGCCGCCCACGACGCCCGGCCTCCTGGGCGGCGGCGCCACCGTCGCACCCGCGCCCGCCCCCGCACCTGCCCAGAACAACCACATCCGTAACGGAGGCCCGCCAGCTGCCGTCGCCAACAAGATGGCCGTGAACAAAATCGCCGCCTCCAAGGCGGTGCTGGCGCAGCCGATGCTGGCCGCGCAGACCAACTCGACGCCTCCCGCCGCCCCCGTCACGCCGCCGGCCGTGGAAGCGGTGCCCGTGTACCGCGCGCCTGCCAAGGGCTTCCCGCCGGTCATCTGGGTCATAGGTCAGTGTCTGCACCATACATCACAGTCTACAGACAGACTTGGCACTTTCCTAGTGATTACTCTCGTTTACTTCCACGTCCGTTACCATTTTATAACAGTTTATAATCCATTAACTGTAAAGGGTGAATGCACCTTCACCAAGAAAAATCCTAAGTATTACCATATTTCATTCTTGCGCTAGTGCAAATATGGGAGGTATATTGAAAAAAATCGCAATACCAAAAAATAATTAATTTAGAGTAATGAAATTTCGGAAACTTATTTAAGTGATCCACATTGCAAGATCATAGGCTGATGTAAGCGCGAGGTACACCATTGCAAACGTGGAACGTTAGTACGTTAATAACTCGTGTAACTGCCAGAATATTGAATGCAAGCATGCAAACGTGCATCCATTGTGTCGTATAGATGCCTGATGTCAGTTGGTGGGAAGGAGTTCCATGCCTTTTGCACTTGGTCAATCCATACAAGGGCGGTTCTACATCTACATCTAGATCTACATGGTTACTCTACAATTGACGCTTAAGTGCCTGGCAGAGGGTTCATAGAACCATTTTCATACTAGTTCTCTACCATTACACTCTCGAATGGCGTGTGGGAAAAAGGAACACTTAAATCTTTCCGTTAGAGCTCCGATTTCTCTTATTTTATTATGATGATCATTTCTCCCTGCGTAGCTGGGTGTCAACTAAATATTTTCGCATTCGGAAGAGAAAGTTGGTGATTGAAATCGTAAATAGATCTCGCCGCAAAGAAAACTGCCTTTGTTTCAGTGACTGCCACCCCCAAGTCGAGTATCATTTCAGTGACACTCTCACCCCTATTGTGCGATAACACGAAACGAGCTGCCCTTCTTTGCACTTTTTCGATGTCCTCCTTCAATCCTACCTGGTAAGGATCCCACACCGCGCAGCAATATTCCAGCAGAGAACGGACAAGTGTAAGGTAGGCTGTCTCTTTAGTGAGTTGGTCGTATCTTCTAAGTGTTCTGCCAACAAAGCGCAGTCTTTGTTTCGCCTTCCTCACAATATTATCTACGTGGTCTTTCCAATTTAAGTTGCTCGTAATTGTAATTCCTAGGTATTTAGTCGAATTGACAGCCCTTAGATTTGTGCGATTTATCGTATACCCTAAATTTATCGGATTTCTTTTAGTACCCATGTGCATGACCTCGTACTTTTCTTTGTTTAGTGCCAATTGTCACTTTCCGCACCATACAGAAATTCTATCTAGATAATTTTGTAATTGGAATTGATTGTCTGATGATTTTACTAGACGGTAAATTACAGCATCATCTGCAAACAATCTAAGGGGGCTGCTCAGATTATCACCTAGACCATTTATGTAAATCACGAACAGCAGAGGGCCTATGACACTACCTTGCGGAACGCCAGATATCACTTCTGTTCTTTTCGATGATTTACCGTCTATCACTACGAACTGTGACCTCTCTGAGAGGAAATCACTAATCCAGTCACACAACTGAAACGATACTCCATATGCACGCAATTTGATTAATAGTCGCTTGTGAGGAACGGTATCAAAAGCCTTCTGGAAATCTAGGAATATTGAATCGATCTGAGATCCCTTGTCGACAGTACTCATTACTTAATGGGAAAAAAGTGCTAGTTGTGTTGCACAAGAACTATATTTTCTGAATCCGTGTTGGTTATGTATCAATAAGTCATTTTCTTCAAGGTGATTCATAATGTTCGAGTACAGTATATGCTCCAAAATCCTACTGCAAATTGAGGTCAGTGATATGGGTCTGTAATTCAATGGGTTACTCCTACACTCCTGGAAATGGAAAAAAGAACACATTGACACCGGTGTGTCAGACCCACCATACTTGCTCCGGACACTGCGAGAGGGCTGTACAAGCAATGATCACACGCACGGCACAGCGGACACAGCAGGAACAGCGGTGTTAGCCGTCGAATGGCGCTAGCTGCGCAGCATTTGTGCACCGCCGCCGTCAGTGTCAGCCAGTTTGCCGTGGCATACGGAGCTCCATCGCAGTCTTTTAACACTGCTAGCATGCCGCGACAGTGTGGACGTGACCCGTATGTGCAGTTGACGGACTTTGAGCGAGGGCGTATAGTGGGCATGCGGGAGGCCGGGTGGACGTACCTCCGAATTGCTCAACACGTGGGGCGTGAGGTCTCCACAGTACATCGATGTTGTCGCCAGTGGTCGGCGGAAGGTGCACGTGCCCGTCGACCTGGGACCGGACCGCAGCGACGCACGGATGCACGCCAAGACCGTAGGATCCTACGCAGTGCCGTAGGGGACCGCACCGCCACTTCCCAGCAAATTAGGGACACTGTTCCTCCTGCGGTATCGGCGAGGACCATTCGCAACCGTCTCCATGAAGCTGGGCTACGGTCCCGCACACCGTTAGGCCGTCTTCCGCTCACGCCCCAACATCGTGCAGCCCGCCTCCAGTGGTGTCGCGACAGGCGTGAATGGAGGGACGAATGGAGACGTGTCGTCTTCAGCGATGAGAGTCGCTTCTGCCTTGGTGCCAATGATGGTCGTATGCGTGTTTGGCGCCGTGCAGGTGAGCGCCACAATCAGGACTGCATACGACCGAGGCACACAGGGCCAACACCCGGCATCATGGTGTGGGGAGCGATCTCCTACACTGGCCGTACAGCACTGGTGATCGTCGAGAATACACTGAATAGTGCACGGTACATCCAAACCGTCATCGAACCCATCGTTCTACCATTCCTAGACCGACAAGGGCACTTGCTGTTCCAACAGGACAATGCACGTCCGCATGTATCCCGTGCCACCCAACGTGCTCTAGAAGGTGTAAGTCAACTACCCTGGCCAGCAAGATCTCCGGATCTGTCCCCCATTGAGCATGTTTGGGACTGGATGAAGCGTCGTCTCACGCGGTCTGCACGTCCAGCACGAACGCTGGTCCAACTGAGGCGCCAGGTGGAAATGGCATGGCAAGCCGTTCCACAGGACTACATCCAGCATCTCTACGATCGTCTCCATGGGAGAATAGCAGCCTGCATTGCTGCGAAAGGTGGATATACACTGTACTAGTGCCGACATTGTGCATGCTCTGTTGCCTGTGTCTATGTGCCTGTGGTTCTGTCAGTGTGATCATGTGATGTATCTGACCCCAGGAATGTGTCAATAAAGTTTCCCCTTCCTGGGACAATGAATTCACGGTGTTCTTATTTCAATTTCCAGGAGTGTATTTCCTTTCTTGAATACTGGTGTAACCTGTGCTACTTTCCAGTCCTTAGGAACAGACCTTTCGCCAAATGAGCGGTTGTATATGATTGCTAAGAAAGGCGCTATTGCGTCTGCATACTCTGAGAGGAACCTGATTGGTATACCATCTGGAGCGAAAGACTTGCCTTTCTTAAGTAATTTGAGTTGTTTCGCAACACCTAAGGTATCTACTTTTATATCACTCATGCTAACATCTGTTCTGGTTTCGAACTCTGGAATATTTACTTCGTCTTCTTTCTTGAAGGAATTACGGAAAACTGTATTTAATAACTCCGCTTTAGTGGCCCCATCATCGGTAACATTTCCATCGCTATCTTGCAGTGACGGTATTGACTGTTTTTTTGCGACTGGTGTACTTTACATACGACCAGAATCTCTTTGGATTTTCTACCATATTTTGAGATAATGTTTCGTTGTGGAAACTATTAAAAGCATCTCGCATTGACGTCCGCACTAAATTTCGAGCTTCCGTGAAACTTAGCCAGTCTTGGGGATTTTGCGTTCTTCTGAATTTGGCATGCTTTTTTCGTTTCTGCAAGAAAGTTCTGACTTATTTTGTGTGACATGCTGGATCAGTCCCGTCTCTTATTAACTTTTTGGTATGAATCTGTCTATTGCTGTCGATACTGTATCTTTGAATTTGAGCCATATCTGGCCTACACTTACATAATTAACTTGGAAGGAATGGAGACTCTCTCTTAGGAAGGTATCAAGTGAATTTTTATCTCCTGTTTTAAGTATATATATTTTCGTCTATTTTTAGTGGTTTTAGTTGATATGGTTTTAAGCCTCGCTAGAATGACCTTGTGTTCGCTAATCCCTGTATCCGTCATGGCACTATTTATTAGATCAAGATTATTTGTGGCTAAGAGGTCAAGTGTGTTTTCGCAACCATTTACAATTCGTGTGGGCTCATGAACTAATTGTTCAAAGTAATTGTCAAAGAAAGCATTTAGTACAATTTCGGAAGATGTTTTCTGCCTACCACCGGCTTTGAACATGTATTTTCGCCAACAAATCGAGAGTAGATTGAAGTCTCCACCAATTATAACTGTATGAGTGGGGTACTTATTTGTAATGAGATTCAAGTTTTCTTTGAACCTTTCAGCTATTACATCGGTCGGGTGGTCGGTGGAAGGATCCAATCATTATTTTGGTATGGCTGTTGAGTATAACCTCTACCCATAGTAATTCGCAGTAGTGCTGGCTGTGAACTAGTTGTGGATGAAGGTGGAGTTGTCCTCCGATGATGTCCCCTATGTGCTCGGTGATCGATGAGGCCAATGTAACATATCGAGTCCCTGTAAAGCATGTTGGGTTACAACAGGGGAATGTGGGCGAGCGCTGTACTAACAACCCCTGAAAAGCTGTTCGTGAATGGCAGAACAACAGATTGAATGAGACTGACGAACAAATTTGCAGTCAGGGTGCGTGGGATAATCACGAGAGAGCTCCCGCTGACATACGAAATCGCAAAAAAATGGTTCAAATGGCTCTGAGCACTATGGGACTCAACTGCTGAGGTCATTAGTCCCCTAGAACTTAGAACTAGTTAAACCTAACTAACCTAAGGACATCACAAACATCCATGCCCGAGGCAGGATTCGAACCTGCGACCGTAGCGGTCTTGCGGTTCCAGACTGCAGCGCCTTTAACCGCACGGCCACTTCGGCCGGCTTACGAAATCGCACCCCAGACCATAAATCCAGATGTTGCTGGAGTGTGTCTAGCGCGCAGACAGGTTCGTGGCAGGACCCAACTGACCTCTTTCAAACCAACAATATGTCCTCAGTGGCACCGACGCAGAACCAGCTTTCATTAGAAGACGCAACAAACCTCCACCCTGCCCTCCAATGAGCTCTCGCTTGACACCACTGAAGTCGCAAATGGCAGCGTTTTGGGGTCAGTGGAAGTTGCGGGCCGTCTTGACCAGTGCTTTCCTTGAAGCAACGGATTTTTAACAGTTCTTTGTGTCGCTGTGGCACCAACTGCTGCTCACATTGCTGCTGCAGACACAATGCGATGCGGCAAAGCTCTACGCCGAACACGATAGTCTTTCCTTTCGGTAGTGCCACGTGGCCTTGCGCAGCCCGGTCTTCTTGCGACTGTACAGTCTCGTGACTATGACTGCAAGCAGTCATGTACAGTGGCTACGTTTCTCCCAAGTCTGTCTGCAGTATCGCAGAAGAATCATCCAGCTTCTCGTACACCTATTAAACGACCTCGTTCAAACTTTGCGAGGTACTGATAATGGCGTTCTTTCCTCCTTAAAGGCATTCTTGACTAAAATCAAATCCCCAAGTCCAACCTCTACGGCGACTAACGCTCACGACGTGTGTTTAAAGCAAAGGTGATCTGCATAATCATAGTGGCACCACTAGCGCCACCCTTATGCGACTGGCGCAAAATTTGAATCGACATATTCTTTCAGATGCGGAAACACGCCTACCAACTTACGTTTATGTCGCACAACTGTTTCCTGGTGTTACGATTTTTTTTGCGTCAGTGTAGATATCAATCTGAGTGGTGTTAATGAACAGCTGAAATCGATAAACCTGAACACAGATACAGCGCCTGATTGAATCTCTATCACATTAGCCGAACTGTTTGGTGCTTCAAGAGGCACCGTATCGAAGATCTATACAGTACAAAGCAAAGCGGAAAAAATTAATCCACTGTCACAATATGCACAAAAAGGTGTGGTGTGTGATCGTGGCAGATTGTCATTGAAGAGGATTGTGATGAAAAATAAAAAGGCTTCAGCTGAAAAAGTCACTACACAATTGAATTTCGCACTCGCGACTCCTGTCAGCAGTCAAACAACATGAGGGTACCTCCGTAAGCACTGCAATGCAGGACGAGCTGGAATTCTGCCAATTACCTGTGATGCAAATGCCCATAAGAGGAAAACTTGGTGCCGAAGCCATGAAATTTGGACTATGGAGCAATAGGAGAAGCTCATTTGGTCGGATGAGTCGTGTTTCACACTGTTTCCGACTTCTGGCAGAGTTTACGTCCCAAGAGTGAAACACGGCGCGAATTCGGTGATGATCTTCGCAGCCATACCGTCGTATTCCATGGGCCCCTTGGCTTCTCTGCAAGGTCACATTACTGCCACGGATGATGTGATTATTTTGGTTGATCAGGTCTATCCCATGGTACAATGTTTCTTCCCAAATGGCGATACCTTAGGCCAAGACGACAGGGCCCCTTTTCACGTAGCTCGTATCGTCCAGTACTGGTTTTGTGTGTGAATAACTGAGGGACCAAACTGCTGAGGTCATCGGTCCCTAGACATACACACTACATAAACTATCTTACTCTAAGGACAACACACACAAACCCAAGCCCTAGGGAGAAGTCGAACCTCCGGCGGGAGGGGCCGCGCAGTCGTGACATGGCGCCTCTAACCGCGCGGCCACTCCGCGCGGCGCAATGGTTTTGTGAGGGTGAGTTTGAATTGTCTTGTTTCCCCAGATCTCATTGTTATGGAACCTTTTCGGTATACTTTGGAGAGAAGGGCTCCTGACCGCTACCCACCTACATCATCGTTACTTGAACTTACCATATTTTGCGGGAAGAATGGTATAAATTCCCTTGAAAACTACACATGACTTACACTACTGGCCATTAAAATTGCTACACCAAGACGAGATGCAGATGATAAATGGGTATTCATTGGACAAATATATTATACTAGAACTGACATGTGATTACATTTTTACACAATTTCGGTGCATAGATCCTGAGAAATTAGTACCGAAACAACCACCTCTGGCCGTAATAACGGCCTTGATACGCCTGGACATGGAATCAAACAGAGCTTGCATGGCGTGCACAGGTACGGCTGCCCATTCAACTTCAACACGATACCACAGTTCATCAAGAGTAGTGACTGGCGTAATGTGACGAGCCAGTTGCTCGGCCACTATTTACCAGACGTTTTCAAATGGTGAGAGATCTGCAGAATGTGCTGGCCACGGCACCAATCGAACATTGTCTCTATCCAGAAAGGCCCGTACAGGACCTGCAACATGCGGTCGTGCATTATCCTGCTGAAATGTAGGGTTTCGCAGAAATCGAATGAAGGGTAGAGCCACGGGTCGTAACACATCTGAAATGTAACGTCCACTGTTGAAAGTGTCGTCAGTGCGAACAACAGATGAACGATACGTGTAACCAATGGCACCCCATACCATCACGCCAGGTGACACGCCAGTAGGGCGACGACGAATACAGCTTTCAATGTGCGTTCACCGCGATGTCGCCAAACACGGATGCTGTAAACAGAACCTGGATTCATCCGAAAAAAATGACGTTTACCCATTCGAGCACAAGGGTTCGTCACTGAGTACACCATCGCTGGCGCTCCTGTCTGTGATGCAGCGTCAAGGGTAACCGCAGCCATGGTCTCCGAGCTGACAGTCCATGCTGCTGCAAACGTCGTCGAACTGTTCGTGCAGATGGTTGTTGTCTTGCGAACGTCCCCGTCTGTTGATTCAGGGATCGAGACGTGGCTGCACAATCCGTTACAGCCATGCGGATAAGATGCCTGTCATCTCGACTGCTAGTGATACGCGGCCGTTGGGATCCAGCACGGCGTTCCGTATTACCCTCCTGAACCCACCGATTCCATATTCTGCTAACAGTCATTGGATCTCGACCAACGCGAGCAGCAATATCGCGATACGATAAACCGTAATCGCGATAGGCTACAATCCGACCTTTATCAAAGTCGGAAACGTGATGGTACGCATTTCTCCTCCTTACACGAGGCATCACAACAACGTTTCAGCAGGCAACGCCGGTCAACTGCTGTTTGTGTATGAGAAATCGGTTGGAAACTTTCCTCATGTCAGCACGTTGTGTGAATGCTCTGAAAAGCTAATCATTTGCATATCACAGCATCTTCTTCCTGCCGGTTGAATTTCGCGTCTGTAGCACGTCATCTTCGTGGTGTAGCAATTTTAATGGCCAGTAGTGTGTATTTATCCAATCCCATACCACTGGAAGCTGCTTTGAATGACAATACTATTCCTACACCTTATTAGGCACGGTAATGTGACTTGTTATTCAGGTTTTCGTATTTTTGTCTACCGCCTGTTTATTTTCACTCTCAGATTACCTGGCTAACGGAAAGGTCGTCGCCAAGGCAAAGATAATAGCCATCGAGAGCGGCTCTTGGATCTGAATAATGTTGAAACTGCGTGCCGAACCTCGACTCGAAGCCAAGCCTTTGTATTTCGCGGCAGCTGTTTTACCAACTGAGCTATCTAGGCACAACGCACTACTCATTTTCTCAGCTTCAAGTTTAGAACTGAAGCTTGGATTTAGATTCCTGGATAGATCGTTCGTTAAGTGCATTGACTGCGGGAGTAAAGCTCCGGATTTGAATCCTGTGCAAACGTACTGCTCAATTGCAGTATTCCAAAGGAACCATCTTTACAATCCTTTCATTACTTTCCCCTGTACATTGTTTAACGCAAGAATTTTAGGAATCGTGACGAGGCACCATCTAGAATAGCTTTATCTTAATTATCCTTTATCTTCATTAACCTATGCGATATAGATATCTCGTGTTTTTACAACAATTTCGCCATTGGCAGTAATAGAAGATAGCAGTGTGGAAATAACGGTTTATTGCTGCATGTGCATAATTTATTACGAAACGCTTGAGTTCATGGAATGTAGTGTACGTTGGTGTTGCCAAACTATTATTGAGATCTTAAGCCAAAATCTATTTAGTCACGGATAATATCATCATGCAGGTGTGTGTACAAACAGTGACCACACTTCCGCAGTGTTGAATACAGTACTCGAGGTCAACATTTAGCTTTTTGATTGTACGGTTCTTCGTGCGGTTGGAGGTCTGAATATAATACACGTAAAACAAGACCTCACGCTACGTTTATTGAACTCTGTCACGGACTGTTGTTCTACAGTCTTCTGGCAGAGGCAGCATTTCTCTTTCCTCATAACTTACAGAACTCCTCAACCCCTCATCACTGTTTTATGTGCGGTTATATAACTCGTTTTCTTAAACAGCTGTTTTTAGTATCTCAGTTATTATCCACAACTGTTTCAAGAAAGAAACAATTTCAGTGTGTTACAAGGAACATTATATTTTCTCACCTAATTCACTTAATTACATAAACACATCTGCTCTACTTTAAAGTAATTACGGAGGAAGAATTAGTTTTGTAGCTCCATAACTTTCCTCAGCGACACTTTACAGTTGATCAAATTTTTATGAGAGTGGAACTCTGAGGATAAGTTATTGTTTTTCTAGAAGCCATTAATAATGAATTTCTATTACAGTTGTAACATTGTTACAATGCCATTTTCATTACAATGTCCAATATGAATTTTTTTAGTCATTAGTCATCTGAGTAAGAATGCGAAAAACCGATCTGTCAAAACTGATATCTCTAGAATAACCGAGTTTCTTGATGTCTTTTTGGTCTCGATTATAGTAGGATTTTTATTAACAACCAAATAAAAAATCGGAATATCAATTAGCAATAGCAGCAGTGCAAAATTTTTTCGTTTTTAAATAAATCTTTTTAAAAAAAGGTTTAATTTTTATTCGTAAAATTTACATCGTTTTGAAATATAGCATTATTCTAAGAAATTAGAAGAAACAATCAGTGCCATTTTAATAACAATGGCGACAGAAACGAGCGACGAACACATGGCATCAGAATTGGTACAGCATTGTTGAGAGAATAATGTCTTTGTTGCTGTGTGTCGTGGCTTAAGACACGCATGTACGCGCTGTGTGGAAGACCTGCCCCCACCTGTTCTATACGCTGGATTCTCGCTGTCGTCGCCGATCATCCGTTGTATTGTAACGTGGCACCAACCCTAGTCTGGATATATTTTTACGAAATGACTTAGCAATGAAGTACAATGTTTAATTTGCTTTAAAATATTAAATATTTTTTGTATGATATCTGTGAAATAATAAAAGGGGAAGTAAATTATGGTAACAGTAATAAATTAGAAACTTAACAACACTTCATTCATAGTGTGCAAAAAAAACAGGAAGTAGCTCATCTGCTTCCTGTGTCTACGTAATATGCCTTTATCTGCTTGTAGTCGTTGAAGACGGAAAAACAGAGTTCATCAACCTAAGTTTTTACCCTTTAGCACTGACTATTTGTAATGCCCAAATAGTGGTACGATTTTTTAGTGGAGTTCCAAAAAATTAGAATCAGTAAGATACTGATGATTTTTTGTAGTATCCAACCACTTATCAGTTTCCGAGAAAAGGAGCGAACGTTAGATGGGCTAACTTTTCTTTTATTTGCCTGTTCAATGTAATATTTTAATTCTATGTAACTTGAAACTGAGAGAGTCAAAATTCTCCGATCTTCGTTAGATTTCTACGTTTATTATAAAGAATAATAGAAATAAAAAACGGAAACTCGATTATTTCATAAACCGGTAATTTTTAACAATTTTAACAGTCATGGTAATCTGGGATGGGGAAAAACCAACTTAAATGGAAACCGGTTGTTTCAGCGATAACAGCAGTCCCTAGCGCTGAGTAGACTCGACTGCGCCCATGGAGAGCGAGCCCACTCTGGAGCGAAAATCTTGTCCTGGGCTGGCTTAGGCCAAAGTACACAGTTGTTTTTACTGTTTTGTATGCAACACTTAGACAACGGAATTCCAGTTGTGACAAAGTTACCTCTTACTGATCGGAAAGTTAACTCTGCATTACTCTTAGCAATGACCATGTCTACGTATAAATAATTACATCATTATAGTTTCTGTTAGGTTGCATTTACTTCAAAGTTTTTACTGATGTTAACAGATTATCGAAGGCTGATTACACTATAACCAAGTTAGCTGACATGCAGCTTTGTCGTTGATGTCGGAGGAGAGTCAATATTTCCCCCAGTTATTGCATCCTGGACCAGTATCGTGGCCGCCATGTTGTCCCATCCCCACTCCTATTGATTTATTTTTGTGGGAGGGAGTAAGACGTTTGGCGATCGAGACACTGATAGACGCTCCATAACAGCTGGTTGCCCGTTCGGCTGAAGCTTCAGTTATTATTCGTGAAACACCTGGGTGCTTTGAGTGTGTTAGACAATCATTAGCACGCAGATGTCTGTTGTGCGTTAATGTAATTGAATGACGTGTCCAGTAACACCTCTAAAACAATTTTCGTCGCACGGTAGTGTGATCACTGTCTCTGAACATCACAGGCATCAAAATCTTCACATACCCCTAGCGAGGAATAGGTGTACCTGTGACATTTCTGTCACTTGCGTTAAGTGTTTCGTCTTATCTTCTCTAAAAAATCTAAAATTTTGTACGAGTAATTTTTTGTATTCTATATAATTGTGTGCTTTCCTAATGTAAGAGTTGTCCTGTAAGATAAAAAATATTTGGAGTTCTACGTCTACATCCATACTCCGCAAGCCACCAGACGGTGTGTGGCGGAGGGTACTTTGAATACCTCTATCGGTTCTCCCTTCTATTCCAGTCTCGTATTGTTCGTGGAAAGAAAGATTGTCGGTATGCCTCTGTGTGAGCTCTAATCTCTCTGATTTTATCTTCATGGTCTCTTCGCGAGGTATACGTAGGAGGGAGCAATATACTGCTTGACGACTCTGTGAAGGTACGTTCTCGAAACTTCAATAAAAGCCCGTACCGAGCTACTGAGCGTCTCTCCAGTAGTGTCTTCCACTGGAGTTTATCTATCATCTCCGTAACGCTTTCGCGATTACTAAATGATCCTGTAACGAAGCGCGCTGCTCTCCGTTGGATCTTCTCTATCTCTTCTATCAACCCTATCTGGTACAGATCCCACACCGGTGAGCAGTATTCAAGCAGTGGGCGAACAAGTGTACTGTAACCTACTTCCTTTGTTTTCGGACTGCATTTCCTTAGGATTCTTCCAATGAATCTCAGTCTGGCGTCTGCTTTACCGACGATTAATTTTATATGCTCATTCCATTTTAAAACACCCCTAATGCCTACTCCCAGATAATTTATGGAATTAACTGCTTCCAGTTGCTGACCTGCTATATTGTAGCTATTATGCTAATATGGAGAACTTTAAGTAAAATATAAGACACTAACGTGCTTTCAGTATTTAGTAGAAATGACTTTACAAAAACTTAAATGTTACAGTAAAAGAAACTATGTAAAATGACTATGATCTCAGAAAAGACTTCTGAGTCCAGCAATAAATTCCAGTGTAATGAGTTCCATTTTTTTTTTTTAAATTCAGCTATCGAAACAGATTTAGTACTGTTTCGTCATGATACTAATGTTTATGATTCGTCGAACATTTCGGCTGTGAGATTATCTCCAATCCATGCACTTTTGGTTGCATTATATCCTCGATGAGATTTAAGACTGACAGCATTTGTCACATTAGTGAAAAGAAATCAAGTGAGGGTATGTTAATCTACACCTTATTAGTGGAGACTATTGAGATTATACTTGCCTCCGTAGCCGAGGTCAGCGCCGCACGCTTTTGCTCGACTCGGAGGTATGCCGGTTTGCATCTTAGTTGTAGAAAATGTTCACTTCCATTATTTGGCCGGCAAGGTGCAACGGCGCGATTGTTATTCTTCATCCTACAGAAATGTCCCCTCACCTTGCGGTGATCACGTCTTCTGCAGTCGTACACACGCCTTCCTAGTTAGAAGCGATTCAGTGTTGCTCGACTGGACAAGCTGTAGTAGAACCAGTAGCACTAATTGCATACGCAGGTTGCATTAAAGATATTCGGTTTCAAGTTAACTGAGCTGTTAAATGATAGTTTTCGAGTGAAAACTTCAGTACCTTTATTACTCGTTTGATACAAAAACCTCGCCAAACCCGTTCTAATCTTAAGTTACAATTTCAACACCTACATACAATCACTGCAATCGTAATAGTCAGCTCGTGGTATCTAACCGAACCAGTTACCAAAACGATTACAAAACGCAGATAATCAGCTCATGGTATCTAACCGAAAAGATTACAAAACGCTAATAATCAGCTCATGGTATCTAACCGAACCAGTTACCAAAAAGATTACAAAACGGACTGTCCGTGGCAGAATGCTCGCTGAAATATTACACAATTCGATCCTTTCGAACGTTCAGTTCCCGGCCGCGACTTGCACAGCGCGCCACACGGATTTTAGTTTGTTCAGAAGTCACAGTTTGCATATAAAAATCGGGATTTCATGTGTTCATCTTTCTCACACGTTCGCGCTCATTTTGCGGCATTCCACGGTCAAGTTTTACTCATTGTTCCACAAAATTATCACATTTATTCAGATCTCCTAGTGTACGCATCCAGATATGTTGTTGGCTGAGCTCTGAAATTTTGTTAGACCTCAAGAAGCAATTCTTTAGCCCACAAAGTACGCGCGGACGTACTGTGCTTTGATAGGCTGATATGCATCACAACCAATCCGATATTAATATTAAACCGTGCAATCCCGCGTCATTTGTATATGACCAAGCAAAACCTAATAACTTTTATTACTAGTTTATTAAATGGACCAATTTATAAAATCCAAAAATATCAAATAACTGCCTGTATTTAAAAAAAACGAACTGTCGTAATATGTTTCTGATTTTCACAGTACCGTAAACTGGCTAGTTGCACTTCACAAACTTCCCCTGAGTATGAACCACTCTGTAAAGCCACAGTTCTCACGCCAACTATACTCAGTTAATAGACATACTACTTGAAATTGTTGCTGGATCAGAGTGCATATCCGTCAGGCTAGAACAATGTCTCATTGTCTGTACTTACAGGGTGTTTCAAAAATGACCGGTATATTTGAAACGGCAATAAAAACTAAACGAGCAGCGATAGAAATACACCGTTTGTTGCAATATGCTTGGGACAACAGTACATTTTCAGGCGGACAAACTTTCGAAATTACAGTAGTTACAATTTTCAACAACAGATGGCGCTGCAAGTGATGTGAAAGATATAGAAGACAACGCAGTCTGTGGGTGCGCCATTCTGTACGTCGTCTTTCTGCTGTAAGCGTGTGCTGTTCACAACGTGCAAGTGTGCTGTAGACAACATGGTTTATTCCTTAGAACAGAGGATTTTTCTGGTGTTGGAATTCCACCGCCTAGAACACAGTGTTGTTGCAACAAGACGAAGTTTTCAACGGAGGTTTAATGTAACCAAAGGACCGAAAAGCGATACAATAAAGGATCTGTTTGAAAAATTTCAACGGACTGGGAACGTGACGGATGAACGTGCTGGAAAGGTAGGGCGACCGCGTATGGCAACCACAGAGGGCAACGCGCAGCTAGTGCAGCAGGTGATCCAACAGCGGCCTCGGGTTTCCGTTCGCCGTGTTGCAGCTGCGGTCCAAATGACGCCAACGTCCACGTATCGTCTCATGCGCCAGAGTTTACATCTCTATCCATACAAAATTCAAATGCGGGAACCCCTCAGCGCCACTACCATTGCTGCACGAGAGACATTCGCTAACGATATAGTGCACAGGATTGATGACGGCGATATGCATGTGGGCAGTATTGGTTTACTGACGAAGCTTATTTTTACCTGGACGGCTTCGTCAATAAACAGAACTGGCGCATATGGGGAACCGAAAAGCCCCATGTTGCAGTCCCATCATCCCTGCATCCTCAAAAAGTACTGGTCTGGGCCGCCATTTCTTCCAAAGGAATCATTAGCCCATTTTTCAGATCCGAAACGATTACTGCATCACGCTATCTGGACATTCTTCGTGAATTTGTGGCGGTACAAACTGCCTTAGACGACACTGCGAACACCTCGTGGTTTATGCAAGATGGTGCCCGGCCACATCTCACGGCCGACGTCTTTAATTTCCTGAATGAATATTTCGATGATCGTGTGATTGCTTTGGGCTATCCGAAACATACAGGAGGCGGCGTGGATTGGCCTCCCTATTCGCCAGACATGAACCCCTGTGACTTCTTTCTGTGGGGACACGTGAAAGACCAGGTGTACCGCCAGAATCCAGAAACAATTGAACAGCTGAAGCAGTACATCTCATCTGCATGTGAAGCCATTCCGCCAGACACGTTGTCAAAGGTTTCGGGTAATTTCATTCAGAGACTACGCCATTTTATTGCTACGCATGGTGAATATGTGGAAAATATCGTACTATAGAGTTTCCCAGACCGCAGCGCCATCTGTTGTTGAAAATTGTAACTACTGTAATTTCGAAAGTTTGTCTGCCTGAAAATGTACTGTTGTCCCAAGGATATTGCAACAAACGGTGTATTTCTATTGCTGCTCGTTTAGTTTTTATTGCCGTTTCAAATATACCGGTCATTTTTGAAACACCCTGTACATACTGCACACCAACGTGAATAGTTGTTTTGTTGCAACTTCACCCAATGATATTAGAAATTCTGATGGAATGTTATCGAGCCCTTCTTCCTTATTCGATATTAAGCCTAGCAACGGTTTTGTAAATTATGATTCTAATACTGGATCTCCTATCTCTTTTGTATCGACTCCTGTTTCTTCTTCTACCATGTCATCACTTCCTCCTCATAGAGGCCTTCAAAGTATTCTTTCCACCTGTCCGTTCTCTCCTCTGCATTTAACAGTGGAATTTCCTTGGCCCTCTTAATGTTAACACCCTAGCTTTCATATTCCCAGAAGGTTGTTTTGACTTTCCTATATGCTGAGTCAGGCCCTCGACAATCATTTCTTTTTCGATTTCTTCACATTTTTGATGCAGCCATTTCGTCGTAGCTTCCCCACACTTCCTATTTCTTTCATTTCTCAGCGACTTAATTTCTATATTCCTGGATTGCCCAAACCGTTTTTGTAATTCCTTCTTTCATCGATCAGTTGAAGTATTTCTTCTGTTACCCATGGTTTCTTTGCAGTTACCTTCTTTGTACCTACGTTTTTCTTTCAATCTTTCGCGACTGCACCTTACAGATATGTCCAGCCATTCCTCTTCAAATGAACTTACTAGTGATCTGTCCCTTGTCGCAGTACCTATAGCCTCAGAGAACTTCAAGCGTATGTCTTTATTCTTAAATACTTCTGTATCCTACTTCTTTGCGCATTGCTTCCTCCTTACTGGTCTCTTAAGCTTCTGCCTACTTTTCATCGCTGGTAAATTGTGATCTGAGTCTATACCTGGTCCTAGGTATGCCTTACACTCCAGTATCTGATTCCGGAATCTCTGTCTGGCCATGATGTAATCTAACAGAGATGATCCAGTAACTCGAGGCCTTTTCCAAGTGCACCTCTTTCTCTCGTGATTCTTGAACAGAGTATTCGCTATTTTTAGCTGAAATGTGTACCAACCCCATATTCTCGCGTAACCCTTTCTTCTTTCCCTAAGGCCGCATTCAAGTCTCCCGTGACTATTAGATTTTATTCTCCCTTTAAGTACTGATGTACCCGTTAAATATCGCCATGTGCTTTCTCTGTCACCTCAGTTTCGGCTTCCGTCATCGGCTTGTATATCTGAACTATCGTTGTTCGGGTTGGTTTACTGTTGATTCTGACGAGGGTAGCCCTATCACTGAATTTTTCACGGTAACTCATTCTTTTCTTTATCTTCCTATTCACAACGAATCCTACTCGTATTTTACCATTTTCCGTTGCTCTTAATATCACCCTGCACTCATCTGAGCCGGCCCGTGTGGCCGGGCGGTTGTAGGCGCTCAGAGCCATTTGAGCCATTTTGAACTCATCTGACCAGAAACTCTGACTTCTTGCCGTTTTACTTCCATGATTCCCACTATATTAGTATTTCCATTTTAGATTTTTTTCGGTTCAGATCCCGTGTCCTGCGGATACACATTATGTGTCTTTAATGTAGTAGTTTCCATTGCCTTCTACATCCTCATTCCGTGGATCGCTGCTGATTCTTCCGCCTTTGGGGGCAGTTCCCCATCCGAGAGCAAGAGAGTGTCCTCAACTTTTGTCCGCTTCTCTACCATTTTAGAAAAGGTCATTGACTGAATGAGGGTGACTTCCTATCTTCGTATGCCAGAAGTCTTCGGCTGCCACTGCTGACGATTTTTATTCAGAGTTCAAGCGGTTGCGGGGTTCTCACCTGAGGCAGAGGACGATTTGATTATTAATCACCTATACCGTTCTATCCACGGCCAGAAAACAAACTTCTGTGAAGGATCTTCAGTGCATGGACATGAACTGGGAAGAAGATGAAAACCTGGCAGCTGATTGTGTTCGCTGTGTGTCATAGCTAATAAAACCGTAATGGTCGCGCGGTTCCAGACCGTAGCGCCTAGAACCGCTCGACAACCTCGGTCAGCCCATATGACATAAATTTCAACTTGATCATCTGCCCGTTTCTGAGAAAAATGTATCTTGAGAGACATACAGACGGACAACAAAGTGATGCTGGAAGGGTTCCGTTTTCTACTGAAAGAGATTTGGAACCCTAATAATTAGCAAACAACCAAATAACGTTGAGAATTCAATGAAAGTTCATGCAAATACACATGTCTTTTCATCATATTACCTTCCAAATGTTGTACAACAGTGTGTGATTCAAAAGTTTCAAGACTTAACTCAGAACTAGGAATTTATTGGACATTTAAGTACAGCGGAATAAAATTCTTCAGAATATGATCCTTCAGCATCAACACAGCGCTGCCAGCGCGTCTTCCACTGTTCATACCCCTTCTGGAAGGCCTCGGGCGTCATGCTGTCGAGGACTCTAGTCAAAGCCAAGCCTGCTGGATGGCGTCGATGGAGTCGAATCCCTTCCCTGTTAGGCCTGTCTTGATTCGGTGGAAGAGGAAAAGGTCACTTGGAGCCAAGCCAGGGCGGTAGGGTGGCTGCGGCAGTGTTGTCACGTTGAGCTTAACGAAAACTTCGGCGGCGGTGCGCGACGTGGGAGAAGGCGCGTTCTCGTGGTGGAGAATCCAATCGTCCTTGATTGCCAGGCGGACATGGCCAACTCGATCCCTCAACTCGACAGTCATTGTTTAAAAGTTACCGCATTCTCTCCACATTTTGATCCGTTCAGCCTGATGATGGCCTCCCAGAGCGCGTTGCAGTCATGGACTGTGCGGCTGATCCCGGCGGAGGTTCGAGTCCGCCATCGGGTATGTGTGTGTGTGTTTGTCCTTAGGATAATTTAGGTTAAGTAATGTGTAAGCTTAGGGACTGAATGACCTTAGCAGTTAAGTCCGATAAGATTTCACACACATTTGAACATTTTGTTGCCTCCCAGAGCGGTTGTCGTCTTCAACATTCCCGCGGCCATCTTTCAAACGTTTGTGCCACATGGAAACCATTGCACCGGACATGGCTTCTTCCTTAAAGGCCTCTTGAATCATACCGAGAGTCTCCGTGGCGGTTTTGTTCAGTTGCACGCAAAACTTAATCGCATAGCGCTGCTCCATTTTCGCCTGTCCCACTTTTCGACCGAGGTCAATGACACGCACTCACGCTGCAAGCGATGCGAGCTCTCCAGGATTCCGGTGGCAACTGCCGCAGCGTCAGTTTGTTGCCTGAGACTCCCCTCTACTTCCGCCACCCGACGGAACCGGTCCACGCGCGCTCCCCTACTCAGAAATGAATCAGTCTTGAAACTTCTGACTCACACGTTGTATGCCGCGCGGGATTAACCGAGCGGTCTCAGGCGCTGCAGTCATGGACTGTGCGGCTGGTCCCGGCGGAGGTTCGAGTCCTCCCTCGGGCATGGGTGTGTGTGTTTGTCCTTATGATAATTTAGGTTAAGTAGTGTGTAAGCCTAGGGAGTGATGACCTTAGCAGTTAAGTCCCGTAAGATTTAACACACATTTGAACATTTTTGAACAACTTGTATGCATGAAATTATGTGAATAGAGCTGAAAAAGTATCAAGTAAAAGAGAAACATGAGCGAGACTAGATCCAGTGATCCACCGATTACGGAGCTTGAACGCTAACCACCTGACGGCCGCCAAATCGTGATCAAGGTCACGACGCACCGGTACTTCAATGACACGTAAAGTGATTCTTCGGTTTTCTGGAAATCGTCTAAGTAGTAAGGTGTAGAACTTGCACATTATGTTGCTCTAATGGACTGTTAGAAGTGTGCGAAGTTTGAAGTAAATGAAATCCGTAATCTGAACCTAGTTGCCTCTCCCTGTCAGAAAATATTCCTACATCTACGTGACTACTCTGCTATTCACAATAAAGTGCCTGGCAGAGGGTTCAATGAACCACCTTCACGCTGTCTCTCTACCGTTACACTCTCGAATGGCACACGGGAAAAACAAGCACTTCAATTTTTCTCTGCGAGCCTTGACTTCTCTTATTTTATCGTGATGATCATTTCTCCCTATGTAGGTGGGTGCCAACAGAATGTTTTTGCAATCGGAGGAGAAAACTGGTGATTGAAATTTCGTGAGAAGATCCCGTAGCAACGAAAAACGCTTTTGTTTTAATGATTGCCACTCCAATTCACGTATCATCTCTCTGACACTATCTCCCCTATTTCGCGATAATACAAAACGAGCTGCCCTTCTTTGTACTTTTTCGATGTCATCTGTCAGTCCCACCTGATACGGATCCCACACCGCACAGCAATACTCCAGAATAGGGCGGACAAGGGTAGTGTAAGCAGTCTCTTTGGTAGACTGTTGCACCTTCTAACAAGGGAACCTCCCCATCGCACCCCCCTCAGATATAGTTGTAAGTTGGCACAGTGGATAGGCCTTGAAAAACTTAACACAGATCAATCGAGAAACAGCAAGAAGTTGTGTGGAACTATGAAAAAAATAAGCAAAATATACCAACTGAGTAGTCCATGCCAAAGATAGGCAACATCAAGGATAGTGTGAGCTCAGGAGTGCCGTGGTCCCGTGGTTAGCGTGAGCAGCTGCGGAACGAGAGGTCCTTGGTTCAAGTCGTCCCTCGAGTGAAAAGTTTACTTTCTTTATTTTCGCCAAGTTACGATCTGTCCGTTCGTTCATTGACGTCTCTGTTCACTTTAATAAGTTTAGTGTATGTGTTTTGCGACCGCACCGCAAAACCGTGCGATTAATAGACGAAATGACGTGCCTCTCCAATGGGAACCGAAAACATTTGATCGCAAGGTCATATGTTAACCGATTCCTCCACAGGAAAACACGTCTGATACATTCTATGCGACACTGGTGACGGCATGTGCGTCACATGACCGGAATACGTTGTCGACCCACCTAACTTGTACACTTGGCGAATGGGTAAAAAGATTCCTCTACCTTGCCCGATTTGGGTTTTCTTGTGGATGTGATGGTCATAAATTAAATAAAATAAACTAATCTTCTCGCTCAAGGGAAGACTTGAACCAAGGACCACTCGTCACGCAGCTGCTCACGCTAAGCACGGGACCACGGCACTCCTGAGGTCACACTCTCCATGATGTCGCCTATGTTCGCGCATGGACTACTCAGTTCGTATATTTTGCTTATTTTTTTCATAGTACCACACAACTTCTTCCTGTTTTCAGTTTTTCAAGGCCTATCCACTGTACCAACTTATAACTAAATCTGAGGGGGGTGCGATGGGGAGGTTCCCTTGTAAGTGTCCTGCCAATGAACACCCTACAAAACGTTTTGTCGTTGAAATTCGGGTTCATTCTGTGTACTGGAGTTGTTTTTCCTGCCTTTATTGTGTCCGTGTGTTTAGTTGAAGTGAGTGTGTGTGTGTGTGCTGCTGTGCAGGCGGTCCGGGCAGCAACAAGGCGGCGCTGTGCGACAAGGTGGTGCGCGCGGCGGCGGGCTGGGCGCACTGCAGCGTGGGCCGGCTGCTGCGGGCGGCGGCCGAGGCGCCGGGCAACAGGAACGCAGAGGACGCGCCCCAGCTGCGGCAGGCCATCGCCGCGGGAGACATGGCGCCGCAGGTACGCCGCCGGCCCTGATCTACTATCTAAAATAACGCGCACACACGCTATATGATAAAAAGTACACTACTGGCCATTAAAATTGCTACACAACAAAGATGACGTGCTACAGACGCGAAATTTAGCCGACAGGAACAAGATGCTGTGATATGCAAATGATTAGCTTTTCAGAGCATTCACACAAGGCTGGCGCCGGTGGCGACACCTACAACGTGCTAACATGAGGAAAGTTTCCAACCCATTTCTCATACACGAACAGCAGTTGGCCGGCGTTGCCTCGTGAAACGTTTTTGTGATGTCTCGTGTAAGGAGGAGAAATGCGTACCATCACGTTTCCGACTTCGATAAATGTCGGATTGTAGCCTATCGCGATTACGGTTTATTGTATCGCGACATTACTGCCGCCGTTGGTCGAGATCCAATGACTGTTAGCAGAATATGGAATCGGTGGGTTCAGGAGGATAATACGGTACGCCGTGCTGGATCCCAACAGCCTCGTATCACTAGCAGTTGAGATGACAGGCATCTTATCCGCATGACTGTAACGGATTGTGCAGCGACGTCTCGATCCCTGAGTCAACAAATGGGGACGTTTGCGAGACAACAACCATCTGCACGAGCAGTTCGACGACGTTTGCAGTAGCATGGACTATCAGCTCGGAGACCATGCTTGCGGTTACCCTTGACGCTGCATCACAGACAGGAGCGCCTGCGATGGTGTACTCAACGACGAACCTCGGTACACGAACGGCAAAACATCATTTTTTCGGATGAATCCAGGTTCTATTTACAGCATCATGATGGTCGCATCCGTGTTTGGCGACATCGCGGTGAACGCGCATTGGATGCGTGTATTCGTCATCGCCATACTGGCGTATCACCCGGCGTGATGGTATGGGGTGCCAACGGTTACACGTCTCGGTCACCTCTTGTTCGCACTGACGGCGCTTTGAACAGTGGACGTCACATTTCAGATTTGTTACGACCCGTGACTTTTCCCTTCATTCGATCCCTGCGAAACCCTACATTTCAGCAGGATAATGCACGACCGCATGTTGCAGGTCCTGTACGGGCCTTTCTGAATACACAAAATGATCGACTGCTGCCCTGGCAGCACATTCTCCAGATCTCTCACCAATTGAAAACGTCTGGTCAATGGTGGCCGAGCAACTGGCTCGTCACAATACTCCAGTCACTACTCTTGATGAACTGTGGTATCGTGTTTAAGCTCCATGGGCATCTGTTCCTGTACACGCCATTCAAGCTCTGTTTGACTCAATGCCCAGGCGTATCAAGGCCGTTATTACGGCCAGAGGTGGTTGTTTGGGTACTAATTTCTCAGGATCTATGCACCCAAATTGCGTGAAAATGTTATCACATGTCAGTTCTAGTTTAACATATTTGTCCAATGAATACCCGTTTATCATCTGTTTTTGTTCTTGGTGTAGCAATTTTAATGGCCAATAGTGTATGAGGACAGTCCTAAGTAATGCGGAATAGCCCAATAGGTGTCAGAAGAGGCGGATGAGCCAGTGTAAAAGGATGCAGGGTGGGGGAAGGGGGATACTGTGTTGTCAGCAGAGAAGCAGTAACAGCAAATGCGTCTCTCAGGAGAGCTCAGTGATTTTGAACTTGGACCAGTCGTTCGATGAAATCTGGTAATAAATGCATCTGTGACATTTTAGCCCTTCTGAGGCGACCAAAGTCGACTGTTGCTGATGCGATTATGAAGTGAAAATAATTAGAAACAACCAGACCTAAACCAACGTCAGGCAGGCCTCATATACTGACGAAAAATACAGGAACTTAAGCTCAAGTTTACAAGAGTAGTTGACTATGCCTCTGTCGATATGTATCCAGTAGGACAGTTTCTAATGGGAGAGCGTCTCTATGCTACACACAGGTGAGAAAAGTCATGGGACAGCGAAATGCAAATATACGGATGGCGGTAGTATCACAGACACAAGGTATAAAATGGCTGTACATTGACGGAGCTGTCATTTGTACTCAGGTGATTAATGTAAAAACGTTTCAGACGTGATTCTGGCCACAGGATGAGAATTAACAGACTCTGAAGGAGAATTGTAGTTGGACCTACACGAATGGTACACTCCATTTCGGAAATCGTTAGGGACATCAGTATCCCGAGATCCACAGTGTCGAGAATCACCACAGCCAACGCAGTGGCCGACGGCCTTCACTTAACGACCGAAAGCAGCGGCGTTTGCATAGTCGGTGCTAACAGACGAGCAACACTGCGTGAAATAATCGCAGAAGTCAATGTGACAGGTACGACTAACGTATCCATTAGGATCTATCAATCTATCACTTGAGCCTTGTCCCGCAGTTACGCAGGGTCAGCCATCGTTAATCGGATTTGGCATGTTAATGTTTAAGGGGTGGCCAGATGCCCTTCCTGCCGCCACCCCGTACCCCCCAGGACGGAATTAGTGTACCCCAACTGTCTGTGGCGAGTATAATCCATGGAATAGTGCGAAAGTGTTCAGATGTCTGCGAGCCATGTAACTGAGGCAGAAAATGGGGACCAGCCCGGTATTCACCTAGGGGGATGTGGAAAACCGCCTAAAAACCTCATCCAGGCTGGGCGGCACATCGGCCCTTGTCGTTAATCCGCCCCGTTAATTAGATCAGGGACCGGCGCGCCTATCCGAGTCCAGGAAGCTGCGCGTTAGCGCTCTCGGCTACCCTGGTGGGTGTATCCGTTAGGATAGTGCGACGAAATCTCGTGTTTATGGACCATGGCAACAGATGACGCTAGTGCCTTTGTAACAGCACGTCATCATCTGCAGTGTCTCTCCTGGGCTCATGGCCATTTCGGTAGGACCCTACACAACTAGAAAACCGTGTTCTGGTCAGATGAGTCCCGATTTCAGTTGGAAAGAGCTGATGATGATGTGGTTTGAGTATGACTCAGATCCCGCGAAGCTGTGGACCCAAGCTGTGAACAGGGCACTGTACAATCTGGTAGTGGCTCCCTTGTGGTGTGGGATGCATTTACATGGAATGGACTGGGTTCTCTGGTCCAGCTGAACCGACCACTGACTGTAAATGGTTATTTCAGGCTATGTGGAGACCATGTGCAGCCGTTCCCAAGCAACGATGGAATTTTTATGGATGACAATGCGCCATGTTACGAGGCCACAGTTGTTCGCGATTGGTCTGAAGAACATTCTGGATTTGGGCACCCAGATAGCCGGACATGAATCCCATCTAACTTGCATGCGACACAATCGAGAGCTCATTTCGTGCACAAGTGCACAAAATCCTGCACCGACAACACTTTCGCAATTATGGACGGGCCGGCCGCTGGTGGCGAGCAAATCTAGGCGCTTCAGTCTGGAACCGCGCGACCGCTATGGTCGCAGGTTCGAATCCTGCCTCGGGCATGGATGTGTGTGATGTCCTTAGCTTAGTTAGGTTTAAGTAGTTCTAAGTTCTAGGGGACTGATGACCGGAGATGTTCGGTCCCATAATGCTCAGAGCCATTTGAACCATTTTGAATTATGGACGGCTATAGAGGCAGCATGGCTCAATATTTGTGCAGGGGACTCCAACGACTTGTTGAATTCATGCCACGTCGAGTTTCTGCATGACTCCATTCCAAATGAGATGCGACACGATGTTAGGTTTAAGTAGTTCTAAGTTCTAGGGGACTGACGACCTGAGATGTTAAGTCCCATAATGCTCAGAGCCATTTGAACCATTTTGAATTATGGACGGCTAAAGAGGCAGCATGGCTCAATATTTGTGTAGGGGACTCCAACGACTTGTTGAATCCATGCCACATCTAGTTTCTGCATGACTCCGTTCCAAATGAGATGCGACACGATGTTGGGTTTAAGTAGTTCTAAGTTCTAGGGTACTGATGACCGGAGATGTTAGGTCCCATAATGCTCAGAGCCATTTGAACCATTTTAAATTATGGACGGCTATAGAGGCAGCATGGCTCAACATTTGTGCAGGGGACTCCAACGACTTGTTGAATCCATGCCACGTCGAGTTTCTGCGTGACTCCGTTCCAAATGAGATGCGACACGATGTTGGGAGGCATTCAGTTAATTTTATCACTTCAGTGTAAAGTCACTATAAAGAAAATTCTAAAGCTAACAGACTACAGCACAATATGTGTAAAACAAAGCGCATCGCTATAGTTAGAAGGATGCTGATCGAAATGCGTTTGGCAGTCAAGAAAGAAATGCAGAATGCCTTCATTGACTACCGTAGCAGAATATTGTTAAATGATTTTTCAGATTGGATTGGATTGGATTGTTTGGGGGAAGAGACCAAACAGCGAGGTCATCGGTCTCATCGGATTAGGGAAGGATGGGGAAGGAAGTCGGCCGTATCCTTTCAAAGGAACCATCCCAGCATTTTCCTGGAGCGATTTAGGTAAGTCACGGCAAACCTAAATCAGGATGGCCAGACACGGGATTGAGCCGTCGTCCTCCCGAATGCGAGTCCAGTGTGCTACCACTGCGCCACCTCGCTCGGTTTGATTTTTCAGAAAACCCAACCATATGTAAAGGCTGTTAGTGTGCAGCCACTAATGCACTAATGAATTTGAGACTCGAAAATCAAAACTAGAAATGCTTAATTCTGTCTTCAAATGTTCCTCTACAAACGAAAACCGATATTCCCACAATTTAATTCTCACTGCAATGAAAAGACGAGTGAAATGTTTATCAGTGTCAGTGGCGTCGAGAAATAGCTGAAATCGTTGAAACTGAACAAAATCACAGGAATCCTTATCAGATTCCATACTCAATTCGCGACTGCGTTAGTCCCTCTCTTAACTGTAATCTATCGCAAATCCCTTGAACAAAAAACTGTAGCCAGTATTGGAAGAAGGCATAGGTCACACCCTTCTATCACGACGGGTAGTAAAAGTGACCCACAGAACTACCGTCCAATATCCTGTACTTCAGTTCGTTGTAGAGTCTTTGAAAATATGGAGCTCAAACATAATAAGGTACCTAGAACACAACAACCTCCTCCTTGCCAATCACCTTGGATTTCGGAAACATAGATCATTTGGAACCCAACTCGCCCTTTTTACACATGACATCCTGAGAGCCACGGCTTAAGCCTGTCAGGTAGATTCAATATTTCTTGATCGCTGAAAGGCATTTGACTCTTTATTACACCTATGCTAATTATCAGATGTGCGATCATAAGGGGTATCAGACGGAATATGTAACTGGATTAAGAATTTGTTGGTACGGAGGACGCAGTATGTTTTCTTCGATAAAGAGTCATCCACAGCTGTGGAAGTAACTTCGGGTGTACACCACGGAAGTGAGTTGGGACCCTTGCTTTTCACTTTGTGTATTAATGACCTTTCGGATAAAATTAATAGTAAACTCAGACTTTTCGCAGATGATGCAATATTATCTACAGTAAAAATAGATGTCGTGTGACTAGGGCCTCCCGTCGGGTAGACCGTTCGTCGGGTGCAAGTCTTTCGATTTGACGCCACTTTGGTGACTTGTGCGTCGATGGGGATGAAATGATGATGATTAGAGCAACACAACACCCAGTCCCTGATCGGAGAAGGTCTCCGACCCAGCCGGGAATCGAACCCGGGCCCTTAGGATTGAAATTCTGTTGCTCTGACCACTTAGCTACCGGAGGCGGACGTTACCTACAGTGAAGTACAGTCTGAACGAAGATGCACAAATAGTCAGTCAGACTTGACTAGATTTCAAATTGGTGCAATGATTGGCAGCTTGCTTTAAATGGTCAAAAATCTAAAACTGTGCACTTAATAAAATGGAAAAAAAACATATTATTCTACGAAAATAATATTTCTGATTCACACTTGAAATCTGTAAATCCATATAAATACTTGGGCGTTACAGTAGGAACGTGAAGTTGAAAGATCACACAGGCACAGTCGTGGGTAAACCAGGTAGCAGATTTTGGTTCATTGGTTGAATACCAGGGAATGGTTACAGATTACTCGTGCGACCAATCCTAGAGTACTGCTCAAGTGTGTGGAACCCACACCAAACAGTGCTAACGGGGGATATTGAACGTACACAGATAAGGGCAACACAAATGGTTACAGGTCTATCTAAATCGCGGGAGCATGTCACTGGTATTCAAAGTATTGAATGGACACTCTTGAAGATAGGCGGCAGATATCACGAGAAAGTCTACAAACAAAATTTCAAGAACCGTCTTTAAACGATGACTCGAGGAACATATTACAACCTCATACATATCGCCCCCATAGGGATCGTGAGGATAAGATTAGATTAACTGCAGTCTGCATAGAAACAATTAAACAGTCATTTTTCCCGCGCTCCATACATGAACGGGATGGGAAAAAGCTTTAATAACTGGTACAGTGGAACGTATCCTGTACCTCTGCCGGCCGGAGTGGCCGAGCGGTTCTAGGCGCTACAGTCTGGAACCGCACGACCGCTAAGGTCGCAGGTTCGAATCCTGCCTCGGACATGGATGTGTTTGATGTCTTTAGGTTAGTTAGGTTTAAGTCGTTCTAAGTTCTAGGGGACTGATGACCTCAGAAGTTAAGTCCCATAGTGCTCAGAGCCATATGAACCAGCCTGTACCTCTGCTATGCACTTCACAGTGGTTCGCAGGGTACAAATGTGGATCTAGATATAGAAAGGGGCGTCGAGCGTTAAGCAGAATGGTAATGAAAAACCACATGAAATCAGCGGAAGGAATAACTCGCAAGTTCCAAAGTCCTACTAGCAAACCTGTTAGAACAATAACTGTGCGTAGTGTGTGTCAAAAGGAATGGGGTACGATGGTCGAACAGCTTCTCGTAAGCAACACATTTCTGTAGGCAATGCTAAACGTTGTTTGAGATTATGTAAAGAACGATACCACTGGGCAGTAGATGACTGGAAATGAGTGATTTGGAGTGAAGACTCTAGCTATACCCTGTTAGAATCTGATGGAACTGTTTGGGATTGGCGAATACCAGGAGAACGTTACCTGGCATCATTTGTAGTGCCAACAATAAATTACAGGTTGGTTATAAATAAACTTTCGGCAAGTCAGCCCTTGTAGGCGGAAAATTATTTCCCGTATGGGTACCAAACTTTATAGGAATGATATTCAGAGCCGGCCATTGTGGCCGAGAGGTTCTAGGCACTTCAGTTCGGAACTGCGTTTTTGCTACGGTCGCAGGTTCGAATCCTGCCTCGGGCATGGATATGTGTGATGTCCCTAGGTTAGTTAGTTTTAAGTAGTTCTAAGTCTAGGGGACTGATGACCTCAGATGTTAAGTCCCAAAGTGCTTAGACCCATTTGAACCAATTGAATGATGTTCAGATTGTGAGCTGCAGGATTTATGTTATTAGTAGTGTTATTATCATTACTTGTCGTTAGGCACGGCTACTGGTATGGCGACAAAGGATTGAAACACAAGAATCAGTGAGCAGTACAAGGTGAAATACAGTTACAGAGAGTCAGCAGCGGTCCGGACGAGGTGGGTTGGACTTTACTCATAAAGCTGTTTCATCGAAATATCAATAGTGCTGTTGCTCTTCGCTAGTATCGACGCGTTGAAGGAATTTGGAGAGGTCCTCGTCCCACGCCGGGCTTGAAGAACGTGATTCAGAAGTTCGAATTAACCGCCAATTTGGGAACAACTCCTGGTAGAGTCCGGCGGCCAGTTGCACCACAAATTGTTGAAGAAGTTATTGTTACCATGATTGGGAATGCTGCATTCAATGCGCGATCTTCTAGTAGTGTGCGATCTGTGCAGCATTGTGAACAACGTACTGTAGAGGAATGGATTGGAGGCGATGGTAGTTTGTGTCAGTATACAGCGTACCCTGGCATAAAGCAGCAGTGGCGCGTGGACAGTAACAATCCTTATGGACATGCCTGCCCAGTTTCCCGACCTAAATCCAGTGGAGCACTTTTGCGGTGAGTTAGAACGTCGTTTCTCACGAAACCCCAGCGTCCAACATCGTTACCTCCTCTGGTTTCGGTTCTTGCGGAACAATAGGTCGCCCACTCCTCCGCAGACATCTAAACACCTCATTGGAAATGTCCCTAACAGAGCTAAGGCCGTCTTACAGGAGAAGAGTGGACACACACCATAGTAATGTCCACTTACACGTGTCCAGGTGCTTTCGATCATGTGGTGCATATGAGACAGGCCTTAAGAACAAACTAGTAACCACACTTCCAAAGTTTAGGTGAGACTGATAATACAGAAAATGTGGTCTTTCTCCATTTAACACTTCCAGGCTGAGAGGCTGTTTCGATGCATAGAACTATTCGCTGAGTTTTCGTCCCCATCTGCGATAGACATCTCTAGACATGAATCTGCAACTGTGTCGATTGCGTTAAGGGACTCCCGAGTCATAGAATTGTCTAGAGAGCCCCAAGAAAAAGTGTTTGACTATGCAAAATGGTGCAACATATTCTAAATTCTCAAGAAAATATATGTAAGCTCTAAGGATAGAGGGGTATTTGACATTACTTATTAGAATCAAGAGAGAAAAATAAGTGTGAAATATTCTGATTTGAAAGTGTATATAATGTAGACATTCCCCTCTACTATCAGTCTGTTCGTTGAAGAAACAATGATGGAAATGAAAGTAAGGTTCAAGAGTTGGATTAAAATTCCGATGAAAAGATATCAGTAATAAAAATTTTCATGACATTGTTATCCTCAGCGAAAATGAGACAGAACTAGAGGATCTATAGAACGGAGTGAAAAGCCTAATTAGCCGTGATGGCTGTGTGTTGTGTGCTGTCCTTAGGTTAGTTAGGTTTAAGTAGTTCTAAGTTCTAGGGGACTGATGACCATAGATGTTAAGTCCCATAGTGCTCAGAGCCATTTGAACCATTTGAACCTAATTAGCACACTCAGCGGATTAAGATAACCATACGAGAGACGGAAAAAATGAGGAGTAGCAGAAACGAGAACAGCGATAAACTTAAGATCAAAATTACTAGCCACGGAGAAGAAGCAATGGAGGAATTCTGCTACTTCGGAAGCAAAATTACGCTCGGCGGACAAAACAAGAAATACACACACACAAAAAAAAGAAAAAAAAACGGACAAGCACAGCCAAGAAGGACAGTCATGCCTGAAAGAAGTCTACTAGTATCTACCATGGGCGTTAAATGACGAAGAAATTTCTACATAGTTGAGACTCACTGGCCATTTGACCATCTTCTTCTATGCGGATGCACAAACAGTTCCCGAACTCTTACGCGAATCGGCGGAAAAGCCGCGAATAATGATGGGCAAGGGCACTATGAATATAGTGCGGGACAATAAGTTGCGAATGTGGGTCTCACGGGAGACGTGCCAGAGGTTAAGTCCCTGCAGTCGCACTATCCTCTGTGTCCTCGGTGGCTCAGAGGGATAGAGCGTCTGCCATGTAAGCAGGAGATCCCGGGTTCGAGTTCCGGCCGGGGCACACATTTTCAACTGTCCCCGTTGACTTATATCAACGTCTGTATGCAGCTAAGGGTATTCATTTCATTGAAGAAATTTCGGACACTACACACACACACACACACACACACACACACACACACACACACACACACACACACACACACAAGCGCGCGCGCGCAAAAAGACGACCCACGATGGAATTACTCGAATGCAACTAAAATCGGTAGATGTGATGTGCATGTTCAGACAAACAAATGACTACAAAAAAATCAGACAAACTGGATGATTTATTCAAGAGAAAGCGCCCCAGAACTGAGCAAACCAGTACCGCACTGATCCACCCCAGGCCCTTTTGGAAGCATTTTTTCAGCTTGGCATTGACTGATAGAATTGTTGGGCGTCCACTTGAAGGATATAATGCCAGATTCAGTCCAATTGGCGCGTTAGATCGTGAAAATCTTGAGCTGATCGGAGGGCCCAGCCCATAATGCTACAAATGTTCTCTATTGTGAAGAGATCCGGCGAACTTGCTGGCCGAAGTAGAGATTGATAAGCACGAAGACAAGCAGAAGAAACTCTCGCCGCCGTGTACAGGCCGGCATTATCTTTCTGAAATATAAGCCTAGGATGGCTTACCAAGAAACTGGGAGTAGAATATTGTCGACGCACCGCTGTTGCTGTAAGAGTACTGCGGATGACAACGAAAGTGGTCGTGCTGTAGATGTAGGAAGTATGCAGCAGACCTCAGTAGTTACGGTGGCTAGAACAGTTGCAAAGTCGAAGAGGAAGAAGAAGGTTCTGCTGTTAGGTAGTTCTCATGGCAGAGGTGTAGGCCAGCAGTTGCAGGAAGTGCTGGGGAGTGAGTACCAGGTCACCAGCATTGTGAAGCCTAATGCAGGATTGGCTCAGGTGACTGTTAACATAGGGGAGTTATGTAGGGGTTTTACTAAAGAGGATCAGGTAGTGATTGTGGGTGGGGCTGGTAATAGTATTGATAGGGATGGGGAGTATGACATAGATGGTGACCTGGAAAAGATAGCCACTCAGACTGGCAACACGAATGTGCATTTCGTGGAACTGTTTCAGCGTCACGATCGGCCTCATCTTAATACAGCCGTCAGGCGTAATAATATGAGACTTGGGGGTACGCTGATGACAGAAAGCATGGGTCACATTTCAGTGGTGTCGGTGGAGTCTATCAGTAGGACGGGTTTCACTAGACATGGCCTGCACCTCAACAGGTATGGGAAGGGGAGGTTGGCAAAGCTTATATGTGACAGCATATGTGGGGTTGGTGGGATCACTCATGGGAAAATTCCTGCAGTAGTGGGTGTTAGAGCTGCACCTTTTTTAGATTGAAGTCAGCTGATAGGTATTCCTGCTTAAGGGAAGTCTCTCTAACAAAGGAACAACTTTTGACAAAGCTTAGATATCCGAGTAATGAGGGAATTAGTATATTTCATCAAAATATACAAGGTACTAGAGATAAAGTTAGTGAACTGCTTATAGATGTTGACTCTGAAATTATTGGTAATCTGAACACTTCTTAAATAAGGAGATAATTCACAGGCTTCCTTTACCAGGATACAGGTTGGCTGGCAGCTTTTCGAGGAGCTCTTTGCGGTGTGGGGGAGTAGCCATGTATGTGAAAAACGGCATCCCATTTGAGTCAATTGATGTTTCAAAGTACTGCACTGAAAAGGTGTTTGAATGTTGTGCAGGTGTGGTTAAATTTAATGGAGCTAAACTTCTAACTGTTGTTATTTATAGATCCCCAGACTCAGATTTCACAACATTTCTGCTAAAGCTAGAGGAGGTTCTTGCTTCACTTTATAGGAAATGCAAAAAGTTAGTTATATGTGGTGACCTCAATATTAATTGTATAAATGATTGCGCAAGGAAGAGGATGCTGGTAGACCTCCTTAATTCATATAATCTTATGCAAACCGTATTCTTTCCAACGAGAGTGCAAGGGAACAGTAGAACAACCATAGACAACATTTTTGTTCATTCCTCATTACTAGAAGGGCATTCTGTTAGCAAAAAGGTGAATGGCCTTTCAGATCATGATGCACAAATTTTAACTCTAAAAGATTTTTGTGCTGCAACACGTGTTAAACATAGTTTAGAAAAGCTGATCCAGTTGCTGTAGAGACCTTTGTAAACCTTATCAGGGAACAAGAGTGGCAAGAGGTTTATAGCGCTGATACAGCAGACGATAAATATAATGCTATTCTCAAGACCTTTCTCGTGCTCTTTGAAAGTTGCTTTCCGTTAGAACGTTCAAAACAGGGTACGAGCACAAACAGGCAACCTGGGTGGCTGACTAGAGGGATATCTTGTAGAACAAAGCGGCAATTATATCAAAACGTTAGAAACAGTCAAAATCTAAATGCAGCAGCCCATTACAAACAGTATTGTAAGGTGCTTAAAAATGTTATTAGGAAGGCAAAAAGTATGTGGTATGCAGATAGAATAGCTAAGTCTCAGGATAAAATTAAAACCATATGGTCAGTCGTAAAGGAAGTGGCTGGTCTGCAGAGACAGGTCGAGGATATAGAATCAGTGCGTATTGGGAATGTCCGTGTTACTGATAAGTCGCAGATATGTACAGTATTTAATAATCACTTTCTGAATATAGCAGGTGAACTAAATAGAAACCTAGTCCCAACAAGGAATCATATAGCGCTCTTAGAAAAAAGTGTTCTGAAACTGTTACCTGAAATGCTCCTCCATGATATTGAGAAAAGGGAGATTGAGTTAATAATTAAATCACTAAAGACCAAGAACTCTCATGGATATGACGGGGTATCTAGCAGAATACTGAAGTATTGTTCTATGTATGTTAGCCCAGTACTTAGCCATATCTGTAACTTTTCCTTTAGGAGTGGTCGGTTTCCTGACCGATTAAAGTACTCGGTGGTGAAGCCACTTTATAAAAAGGGAGACATTGATAATGTTGACAATTTTAGACCTATTTCTATGCCATCGGTGTTTGCTAAAGTTATCGAGAAGGTTGTATATACAAGGTTACTGGAGCATTTAAATTCACATAATTTGCTGTCAAATGTTCAGTTTGGTTTTAGAAATGGTTTAACAACTGAAAATGCTATATTCTCTTTTCTCTGTGAGGTTTTGGACGGATTGAATAAAAGGTTGCGAACGCTAGATGTTTTCTTCGATTTAACGAAGGCTTTTGACTGTGTTGACCACAAAATATTACTGCAGAAGTTGGACCATTATGGAGTAAGGGGAGTAGCTTACAATTGGTTCGCCTCTTACTTTAAGAACAGAAAGCAGAAGGTAATTCTCCGCAATATTGAGAGTGGTAGTGATGTTCAGTCCCAATGGGGCACTGTTAAGTGGGGCGTTCCCCAAGGGTCGGTGCCAGGGCCACTGCTGTTTCTTATTTATATAAATGATATGCCTTCTAGTATTAGAGGTGATTCAAAAATATTTCTGTTTGCTGATGACACCAGCTTGGTAGTGAAGGATCTTGTGTGTAATATTGAAACAGTATCAAATAATGTAGTTCTTGAAATAAGTTCGTGGCTTGTGGAAAATAATTTGATGCTAAATCACAGTAAGACTCAGTTTTTATAGTTTCTAACTCACAATTCAACAAGAACCGATATTTTGATCAGACAGAATGGGCATATTATAAGCGAGACGGAACATCTCAAGTTCCTAGGCGTTCGGATAGATAGTAAGCTGTTGTGGAAAGCCAATGTCCAGGATCTTGTTCAGAAACTAAATGCTGCTTTATTTACCATTAGAACAGTATCTGAAATAAGTGACACTTCAACACGAAAAGTAGTCTACTTCGCATATTTTCATACGCTTATGTCGTATGGTATTATTTTTTGGGGTAATTCTTCTGATTCAAAAAGGGTATTTTTGGCTCAAAAACGAGCTGTTCGAGCTATATGTGGTGTGAGTTCGAGAGCCTCTTGTCGACCCCTATTCAATAGTCTGGGAATTCTGACATTGCCGTCACAGTATATATTTTCTTTAATGTCGTTTGTTGTTAGCAATATTAGTCTATTCCCAAGAGTTAGCAGCTTTCACTCAGTTAATACTAGGCAGAAATCCAATCTGCATGTGGAATGCACTTCCTTGACTATTATGCAGAAAGGAGTGCAGTATTCTGCTGCATCCATTTTCAATAGGCTACCACAAGAACTCAAAAATCTTAGCAGTAGCCCAAACTCTTTTAAGTCTAAACTGAAGAGTTTCCTCATGGCTCACTCCTTCTATTCTGTCGAGGAGCTCCTGGAAGAGCTAAAAAATTAAGCAAATTCCAGTGTTACATTGTTGATTTTCTTTATTTAAACTTACGACTTGTCACCTGAATATGTTTTTTATATTTCATTTTATCTGTTTCTAATATCGTGTTATAATTTCGTGTATTGACTCGTTCCATGACCATGGAGACTTCTCCTTAATTTGGTCCCACGGAACAATAAATAAATAAATAAAATAAAAAAAAAGACATCGCACCCGGGAGCATCACCCCTGCTTGTCGGGCTGTATGTCGGGCGACGATCAAATTGGTATCCCAGAGCTGCCGGGGGCATCTCCAGACACGTCTTCACTGGTCATCGGAGCACACGTCGAAGCAGGACTCATCACTGAAGACAATTCTACTCCAGTCAACGAGATTTCATGTTGAAAACGTGTGTGGAGGTATTCTGAGCAGTGGTAGGATACTAACTGATTGTCGCCCACCATAGGACCCGTCAACCAGAGTGATCGTCTAGGGCGCCATTTCTTTTCATAGCAGGACCCCTTAGGTTGTCATCAGCGGCACGCTTACAGCACAGTGCCTCGTTGACGATATTCTCCGCCCTGTTTTGCTGCCCATCAGGGGAAGCCATTCTGGACTTACATCTGAGCAAAATAATGCCCACCCACACACGAGGAGAGTTTCTACTGCTTGTCTTCGGGTTTGCAGACCTACCGTGCCCAGCGAGGTCGTCAGGTCTCTCCCTAGTTGTGAACTTTTGGAGAATTATGGGCAGGGCCCTATTACCATTTCGGATTTTGACGATATATCGCGCCAACTGGACAACAATTGCCACGATATCTGATGAGGACATGCAAAAACTCTATCACTCAATGCCTAGCCGATTAACTGTTTGCGTAAGGGCCAAACGAATTATGGACTTGCTCAATTTGTGAAGCTCTTTCTCTTGAATAAATGATCTAACCTTTCTGAAAGTATGATCAGTTGTTTGCGTGTACACGTACATCAATGTACTGATTTCCGTGGAATTCGGATAATTCCTTCGTGGTCCGTCATTTTCGTAATTTCTTTTTCTTTCTTAAATTGTGCGTCTGAAGCACAAGATTGTATGGCAAAGACTCATCCACTGTGGGAAAAACTGGAACACTAGAGAATGTTAGTGTTTGAGATGCCGTGCTGTAGAAAGATGTTGAAAAATAGGAGGTTCTCCGCCGAATCGGCGAGAAGTGGAAAATGTGGAATCATTGACAGGAAAAAGGGGCAGGATAAATGCTGGTGGTAATACAACAGAAATAACAAGAAATGGTATGTCTTGCTGTTTAATCTTAGAATGTACTTACCAGAAAGTATATGTTAACTGTGCACACCAAACTTACTCCATTTTACGTATGTCGGTGGCGCTATACACAGCCCGATATTCGTAACGTGTGGAATTAGGCGACGTAATGTAAATTACTACTTTGTAAGTTGAATCTGTGAGTCTAAATTATTACATAGTGGTGTAAAGCATTTTACAGTAGTTGCACAGTTCTGAAGATGCATTGGTCGAGTGCAACATGTAAAAATAAAAATAAAAAGTTACAGACGACCTGTAGCGGCTTTCCAACTTTAATTTTAACAAGAAATAACTTGCACAGAACTAGATAATCTGTAGTCGGTAAAAGCCGTAGAGGAAAACAGAAATTGGAATACATCCAACAAGTACTTGATAACGTTTGGTGTAAGCGCTACACTGTGAGATGAAGAGATTGGCACATGACGTTTGTTCGTGGCTGGCCTGTGAGTAGCAATTGCACCCAGCGTCCTCACTTATTTATTGGATATTTTCCTACCTCTCCATCTTCCCCTACAATATTTACCCTTTGCAGCTCCCTGCAGAAACATGGAACATATTCCTTGCCGTCATAAGACATGCCCTATCAATCTGCCCTCTATTCTTGTCAGTGAAGTCTCCATATGTCCGTTTCCTTGCCGGTTCTGATTAGAGCCTCCTCATTCCTTATCTTACAGTCTGAACACTCAATATATTTCTATAGCAGTTCTCAAACGCTTCCAGTCTTTTCTTTTCTGGCTTTCCAGCGGCTCACGATTCACTACCACACAATGCTGTACTCCAAACTTACACGAAATTTCTTCCTCAATTGAAGGCCTATATTTGACAACAGAACAATCTAATGAGTACAGAATATTGATTGAGAGTAAATCAACGAAAGATGAAAGTAATGAGGAGTGACAGAAATGATGACACCAAGAAACTTAACGTCAGCATTGGTGATAACGAAGAAGATGAAAGTAAGGGATTCTTCCACCTAGGCAGCAATGTAATCCATGACCGACGGACCAAGGAGGACGAAAAAGAAGACTACCACCGGCAAAAAGGGCATTGCTACCCAAGATAAACTACTAGTGTCAAACATAGGCCTTAACTTGAGGGAGAAATTTCTGAGAATGTACGTTTAGAGCACAGCATAGTACGGTAGTGGAACATGGACTGTCGGAAAACCGGAACAGAAGAGCATCGAAGCGTTTGAGGCGAATTTTGAAAATTAGGTGGACTGATAAGGTACGGAATCAGAAGGTTCTCCGTAGAAATGGCGAGGAAACGAATATATGGAAAACACCAACAAGCAGAAGGGACAGGGTGATGGGTATCTGTTAAGACATCAGGGAATAATTTCTATGATACGAGAGGGAGCTGTAGAGGGTAAAAACTGTAGAAGGAAGAGAGAGGTTAGAATACATTCAGCAAATAATTGAGAACGTATGTTGCAAGTGATACTCTGAGATGGAAAGTTGGCACAGGAGAGGAATTCGAGTCTGGCCGCATGAACCAGTCAGAATACTAATGACAAAAAAAAGCATGTATGCTCCGTCCGGGTCGAACAAGGAAGGCGCTCGACACACTTTTGCCGGGAAACTCTCACATATTATTTGATAAACTCCCATAACAGACTGATACTTGGGGGTTACTTTAATTGTGACGTGTGAGCCATGGACACTAAGGGTAATAATCCAATCTGCGAACCCCTGCGAGATTTAAAGACTGCTGTCAACGCAAAAGAGGCAGTCGAAAGTCTTAACATCCAGACGGCTCATTAACACAGCAGCCGATTTGACACGTTTTATGTTTCGGAAACTAATAACGTAGACAGATATGTAGTCACATCATTCAGCATGAATGATCACCACGCACTTCTAATTAAAGTTAATGGATTCCTGTGATCGATCCCCTATGGAAAGGGCCACTGGAAAACAAATACTAGTATCCTGGATGAAAAACGAGTTGAAGAAAACTTCAGCGTTCAGTTCACCAATTGGAAAAGAAAGTACCCGTTTTATAGAAATCACTGTAGATGGTGGGAAGAAATATCCAAACCAGGTATTAGAAGGTTTTTTAAAAATACTTCGTGTCAGTTATACAGGGAAATGCAAGTTACCATACAATTTTATTGCAGCGCATTACGGAACAGATAGATTATGGCGATGATAAAATAGGCGAACTGAGGACACCCAAACAGGAAACATTCGAATTACAGACGTATTGAGAGGCAGTATTGTTAGGTCCACAGACCACATATGATGAAAATTGTAGTCTCCACTATTTAGCAAGAGAACAAAGAAGAATAAAGGGAAGAATTTTAGGAAACATAACAACTGGCGGACAAGCAACGACGAGCAAGTCACCATACCTCCTGGCATTAAGTGCCATTTCAACGAGCAAAACAGTTATCACCATATCGACGACACGAAAATCGCTATATTCTTAAACAGTTGTGAACGGAATTTAGGCGACAAAAGCATAACTTCGTTGATGGAACCTGTGACGGAAGACGAATTGGAAATAGTGATCAAAAATTTGCCAATAAACAGAGGCCCGGGCTTTGATGGGCTCCCATATGAATTTTGAACTAAATATTAGCATATTATAGGAGAAGTGACTAAAGATAAGATGGAAAATGTGGTGTCACCGCCAGACACCACACTTGCTAGGTGGTAGCCTTTAAATCGGCCGCGGTCCATTAGTATACGCCGGACCCGCGTGTCGCCACTGTCAGTGATAGCAGACCGAGCGCCACCACACGGCAGGTCTAGAGAGACGTATTGGCACTCGCCCCAGTTGTACAGCCGACTTTGCTAGCGAAGCTACACTGACCGATACGCTCTCATTTGCCGAGACGATAGTTAGCATAGCCTTCAGCTACGTCATTTGCTACGACCTAGCAAGGCGCCGTATTCAGTTGATAATTAATATTGTGAAGCATGTATCATCAAGAGATATGTTCTACAATTGTGGATTACAGTTAAGTATTACATCATCTACGTACTTTATTTGCAGTTCTCAAGATATTGTCCTGTTCCGGACCTCACGCCAGTCAGCGTGTAATTAAACGCGTGCATTTCGGCCTCCTCTAGAAACACAGTGTTGGCTCTTCTGCCAACACTACAGAAAACAAGAAGCTATACACGGCTACAGATCCTGGAACAATACATTATTGGCCATTAAAATTGCTACAACACGAAGAAATGCAGATGATAAACGGGTATTCATTGGACAAATATACTATACTGAAACTGACATGTGGTTACATTTTCACGCAATTTGGGTGCATAGATCCTGAGAAATCAGTACCCAGAACAACCACCTCTGGCCGTAATAACGGCCTTTATACACCTGGGCATTGAGTCAAACAGAGCTTGGATGGCGTGTTTAGGTGCAGCTGCCCATGCAGCCCCAACACGATGCCACAGTTCATCAAGAGTAGTGACTGGCGTATTGTGAGGAGCCAGTTGCTCGGCCACCATTGACCAGACGTTTCCAATTGGTGAGAGATCTGTAGAATGTGCTGGCCAGGGCAGCAGTCGAACATTTTCTGTATCCAGAAAGGCCCGTACGGGACCTCTCCAGACGTGCATTATTTTGCTGAAATGTAGGGTTTCGCAAGGACCGAATGAAGGGTAGAGCCACGGGTCGTAACAGATCTGAAATGTAACGTCCACTGTTCAAAGTGACGTCAATTCAAACAAGAGGTGACCGAGACGTGTAACCAATGGCACCCCATACCGTCACGCACGGTGATACGCCAGTATGGCGATGACGAATACACGCTTCCAATGTGCGTTCACAGCGATGTCGCCAAACACCGATGCGACTGTCATGATGCTGTAAATAGAACTTGGATTCATCCGAATAAATGATGTTTTGCCACTCGTGCACCCAGGTTCGTCGTTGAGTACACCATCGCAGGCGCTCCTGTCTGTGATGCAGCGTATAGGGTAACCGCAGCCATGGTCTCCGAGCTGATAGTCCATGCTGCTGCAAACGTCGTCGAACTGTTCGTTCAGATGGTTGTTGTCTGGTAAACGTCCCCATCTGTTGACTCAGGGATCGAGACGTGGCTGCGCGATCCGTTACAGCCATGCGGATAAGATGTCTCCCATCTCGACTGCTAGTGATACGAGGCCGTTGGGATCCAGCACGGCGTTCCGTATTATCCTCCTGAACCCACCGATTCCATATTGTGCTAACAGTCATTGGATCTCGACCAACGCGAGCAGCAATGTCGCGATACCATAAGCCGCAATCGCGATAGGCTACAATCCGACCTTTATCAAAGTCGGAAACGTGATGGTATGCATTTCTCCTCCTCACACGAGGCGTCACAACAACTTTTCACCAGGCAACGTCGGTCAACTGCTGTTAGTGTATGAGAAATCGGTTGGAAACTTTCCTCATGTCAGCACGTTGTAGGTGTCGCCACCGGCGCCAACCTTGTGGGAGTGCTCTGAAAAGATAATCATTTGCATATCACAGCATCTTCTTCCTGTCGGTTAAATTTCGCATCTGTAGCACGTCATCTTCGTGGTGTAGCAATTTTAATGGCCAGTAGGCTAGTACTTGCACCGAAAAATCCAACAGCGAGTAAAATATCCTATTACCGTCCACTTATTACAAGATTACAAGATAACAGCAAAAATTGTCTCAGTGAGAATACAGAGAGTACTGCGAGGCATTATTGAACCAGACGTGACATGTAGCGTGCCGGTAGAAAAATCCTCAATGGAATCCTGTCTTTAATGCAATGGTTTTCGCTAGTCTTATTTCTGCCGCTCCTTGTTATTTTCGTCTTTCTTCGGTGTACCCTCAGTCCATATTCTGCGTAATTTAGGTGGTTCATATCATTTAGTATGTCCCGTAATTCTTCTTCACTTTCACTGACTTTAGCAAATGTCATCGGCGAATATTAGCATTGATATCACCTTGAATTTTAAAACCACTCCTGAATCTTTTATTTCCTTTATTCCTTCATGGATGTGATTGCATATTCAGGGACCTTCTTTTTAATTTATTGACTTTCGGAATTTGCTCATACAGCCATCTCAACAGTGGAAGTGTTATACTCTAGTTTGTCTTCACAGTTCAAAGTATACATTAGTGTCAGTCGTACCCGGGTACGAAGGTACACTGGCGAAACGAAGGATAGGTTCCGTCATAAAACCAAATTTTAGAACTAAATTTTCACTCTACAGTGGAGTGTGCGCTGATATGAAACTTCCTGGCAGATTAAAACTGTGTGCCGGACCGAGACTCGAGACTTTTGCCTTTCGCTGGGAAGTGCTCTACCAACTGAACCACCCAAACACGACTCACGCCCCGTCCTCACAGCTTTAATTCCGCCAGTACCTCGTCTCCTACATTCCAAACTTCACAGAAGATTCGCAGGAGAGCTTCTGTGAAGTTTGGAAGGTAAGAGGCGAAGTAATGGCGGAATTAAAGCTGTGAGGACGGGCGTGAGTCGTGGTTGGGTATCTCAGTTGGTAGAGCCCTTGCCCGCGAAAGGCATAGGTCCAGAGTTCGAGTCTCGGTCCGGCACACAGTTTTAATCTGCCAGGAAGTTTCATAAAACCAAATATACATACACAATATACGTCAGTTAACTTGGCGACCCGGTTGTAAATACACCAATGAGCCGAAACATTATGACCACCTGCTTAATAACTTGTAGCCAGCCGGAGTGGCCGAGCGGTTCTAGGCGCTACAGTCGGGAGCCGAGCGACCGCTACGGTCGCTGTTTCGAATCCTACCTCGGGCATGGATGTGTGTGATAGTTCTAGGCGACTGATGACCTCAAAAGTTAAGTCGCATTGTGCTCAGAGCCATTTTAACCATTTAATAACTCGTTTGTCCGTCTTTGGATCGAAGATTCTGCGTATCAGGGATCCGGCAGTTTGTTGGTAGGTTTTTGGAGGTATGTGGGACTAGATGTCTATGCACAAGGCAAGTAATTCGCGTAAATAATGGGCCGCTGATTTGCGTACGTGGTAATGACGCCCGATAGCGATCCAGATAGGTTCCACAGGATTTACATCAGGGGAACCTGGTCACCAAGATATCAACGTAAGTTCACTATAATGCTCATGAAACCACTAGTTCTACTGCTGCAGGATGACATCGCCGTGAGGGAAGATAACAAGCATGAAGGGATCCTGGTGGTTCGCAGCAGTCAGCGTGTCTTCGATTACTACCACATGCCCCTTGCAAGCGCAGGAGTATGTTCCCCATAGCATAATACAACTCCCACAAACCTGCGTCTGTGGCGCGGTGGACGTTTCGAGCCGCTGTTCTCCTCGATTACGGCGTTTGTGGAGACGACCATAGACTTATTGTAGCAAAAATGTGATTCACCCGAAGAGCCGACAAGTTTCCATTGATCGACGGTCGAATCCCGATGATCCTGTGCCCACTGCAATAGTAATTGACGATGTCATTGGGCCAACATGTGAACACGTAGGGTTGGTCTGCTGCGGAGATCCATGTTCAGCAATGAACGATGTGCTCCGAAACACTTATGCGTGCACCAGCATTTTGCTGTTTCGGTAGAAATGCTACAGATAACCATCTATCCTACTTTACAGAGCTGACAAGCCTCCAAACCCCACGCTTTGTGACGTCCAACCAATCTTCGCTAGGGTGATCCCCCAAGCGTGTCTTCTATGCTTACAAATGAAATGATAATTGAATGGACACCCTAGCTTGAAAAAGGCGTTGATATACTTCATTGGGGACATGTTGAAAATGTGTGCCCCGACCGGGACTCGAACCCAGGATCTCCTGTTTACATGGCAGACGCTCTATCCATCTGAGCCACCGAGGGCACGGAGGATAGTGCGCCTGCAGGGACTTATCCCTTGCACGCTCCCCGTGAGACCCACATTCCCTACATGTCCACACCACTACATTCGTAGTGCGCCTAATAGATGTTTGCACATCGTACTCATTACTCGTGGCAGATTAATCTACCAAGTCCCGTACGAGTGGCTCAGATGGATAGAGCGTCTGCCATGTAAGCAGGAAATCACGGGTTCGAGTCCCGGCCGGGGCACACATTTTCAACATGTCCCCAATGATGTTAACAACACCTGTTTGCAGCTAGGGTGTCTATTTAATTATCATTTCATTTCCAGCAAAGCTGCATGGTCATCAACGGTAACTGTTCTTTCGGGAACAGATACTACCGTCATATACAGTTCTATGTTTACATTCTTTTGCTACCTCGTCGCGTGCCCGTAAAGCCGCCAGATGACAACCAACGTCGCGGAGGGCAGTAGTCATAACGTTTTGGCTTTTCAGTATAGACAGTGCGCGCTACACGTGTAGTGTGCGACAGGTAGAGAATTTGGGTTGGATGGAAAGCGTGCTCGGATAGCCGAAACAGTTAAGAGGACCGTTCGCATAAAGTGGGAATCCGCATTAGAGTCCCGGCCTCCAAAAGCATTTCTTGTCGCCATTGGATTTATTTCAATGACCGATTGCGGCTAAGGTCTGAATTTCTCTTACATCATAATTTTAATTACCTTGTTTCTTGTTGGTATATTGTTTAGTGGTCGCATATGGACTAAACAATAACGGTTCCAAGGTAGGTCTGACTCTTCGTAGAACATCTCAAACAATTTTATTACACCCTGGTGGTAGTAATACATTAGCGCCGCGATAGCTGAGTGTGTTTCCGCTACTTCGTTTACGGCAGCGAGAACAAAGATTCGTGTTCCGGACTGCAGGCACGAGGATTAGCATAAAGCGGAAGGGTAGCTCTTTTACATGTAAAACGTGAGTACGTCGGCGCCAGGAGTAGTGGGAGGGGCGCGATATAGCGCAGGAAGCCTGTGCCGCATGTTAACGTGAGCCGTGGGTCGCGTCACGGGACGGCTGCAGCCTAATGCACTCGGAGTCAGAGTTCACGAAAGGCACTACGCTGCGTACCTGGTGGCTCGGTTTCACTTTCGGTTAGGTTCGAGAAGGCCGCGCGCAGAAGAGCGGTTGAGGGGGGGGGGGGGCGATCTTTGTGTTCGTTTAGGAACATAAGGTAAAAAGTTCTTGGTTTATCCCGGACCAATAAGCATTTGCATAGCCATGTAGCTTCATGACAGTATATCAAGCAACGTGTGAACGACGAACTGGAGCTGGTGCCCAGGCATATCACGCCAATCGATTAATTCCTATTGCAACAGATGTTAATTGGACTCAAATTAATGATCAGTTAATGGCACCATTTTCATCTGCATCGGTCCGATTATACGGGCAAAAACACTTCTGAAACGTGCCACTTCTACACTTCAAACTTGTACGAATCGGTTCAAATTTTGCACGAAAGTAGATAAAGACAAAATGAAAGCTTTTATGCCATCGATATGCAGCAGGATTTTAGAACATATATTGTGTTCGAACGTAATGAATTACCTCAAAGAAAACGGTCAATTGACACACAGTCAACATGGGTTTAGAAAACATCGTTCTTGTGAAACACAACTAGCTCTTTATTCACATGAAGTGCTGAGTGCTATTGACAAGGGATTTCTGATCAATTCCGTATTTATGGATTTCCGGAAGGCTTTTGACACTGTACCACACAAGCGGATCGTAGTGAAATTGCGTGCTTACGGAATATCGTCTCAGTTATGTGACTGGATCTGTGATTTCCTGTCAGAGAGGTCACAGTTCGTTGTAATTGACGGAAAGTCATCGAGTAAAACAGAAGTGATTTCTGGCGTTCCCCAAGGTAGTGTTATAGGCCATTTGCTGTTCCTTATCTATATAAGCGATTTGGGAGACAATCTGAGCAGCCGTCTTCGGTTGTTTGCAGATGACGCTGTCGTTTATCGACTAATAGTCATGAGAAGATCAAAACAAAGTTCAAAACGATTTAGAAGAAATATCGAAATGGTGCGAAAAGTGGCAGTTGGCCTTAATTAACGAAAAGTGTGAAGTCATCCACATGAGTGCTAAAAGGAATTCGTTAAACTTCGGTTACACGATAAATCAGTTTAATCTAAAAGCCATAAATTCAACTAAATACCTAGGAATTACAATTACGAACAATTTAAATTGGAAGAAACACATAGAAAATGTTGTGGGGAAGGCTAACCAAAGACTGCGTTTCATTGGCAGGACACTTAGAAAATGTAACAGACCTACTAACGAGCCTGCTACACTACGCTTGTCCGACCACTTTTAGAATACTGTTGCGCGGTGTGGGATCCTTACCAGATAGGACTGACTGAGTACATCGAAAAAGTTCAAAGAAAGGCAGTACGTTTTGAATTATCGCGAAATATGGGAGAGAGTGTCACAGAAATGATACAGGATTTGGGATGGACATCATTAAAAGAAAGGCGTTTTTCGTTGCGAGGGAATCTTCTCACGAAATTCCAATCACGAACTTTCTCCTCCGAATGCGAAAATGTTTTGTTGACACCGACTTACTTAGGGAGGAACAATCACAACAATAATATAAGGGAAATCGGAGCTCGTACGGAAAGATATAGGTGTTCCTTCTTCCAGCGCGATACACGAGATTGGAATAATACAGAATTGTGAAGGTGGTTCGATGAACCCTCTGTCAGGCACTTAAATGTGATTTGCAGAGTATCCATGCAGATGAGAAGTTCTTTATCCGCTGTCGCGATACAGTGGTTTAAAGTCGAGCTAAATGCAGCACATAAAATTCGTTCTTACGTGAACTGAATGCGCGGAAACGGTTTAAACTGATTCAAATAATTAAAAAAATGCACTATTACGATAAAAATTGAACTCCCACTTTCAAAATTATTGGTTCACTCCGATCTTAGGTGTAAAACATGTTTTCTGTGAGTTGTTTTCTATTCGCGCCACCTTAGTGTTTCAAACTTACGCAAATCGGTTCAAATTTTGTATGAAGGTAGACAAACGCATTTAATTAATGACCCTCCTTTTGTTCTGTGAAAGCTTTATCCGTTGCCACGATATAAGCAACATGGTTCAAAAGCAAAAAAAGAAAATAGAAAAAACAGCTACACCCTACACCGGATCAGTTGTCCCCACTGAGACAACAAAAATTTACATCAGTCGCCATGCTATGAAGGTCTAATGACAAAATTATGGTAATTGTGCTAGAGTAAAAGTTGAGATACAGAAAGAAAAATATCCCTATCATACCACAAGGAGGCGGCTATGCCCTGGGAAGAGCTAGGGGCAGCTTCTGAGATATTTAAATCAAAACATGTTGACATATTTTCGCTTTTTTACGAGTTAAACCTACTTCCCCCACTCAGTGAGTTCTCTTAGCGCCAGGTGTTGGCAAACCTACATCTTGCAATTTATAGGCCAAGGTCTCTGATTATGTGCCCAAAATCCAGAAGATTCCCAACCACATGTAATATATAATAATATCATATGGCTGAAAGCATACATTTAAAAGCTAATAAAGTTTTTCTGGGAGGTAGATAGTATTTTTGGGTTGGATTTGTTTCTAGGAGCTATAACATTACGTGTCATGTTACTTTACGTAACTCGATGCATTATGTTGCACGAGGTGGGTACTAATAGTTAGAACTACAAAAGCGCAAATTTGTCAAGATGTTTTTATTTAATTCGCCTTTTCGCCTTTTTTTTTTTGCAATGATAGGAGCATTTCTAATTCTGGTAAGATACATCAAGGATGCAGAATAAAATAAGACAAAATGAGATGAAATATAGAAGACAATAAACCAGTAAACAAAACATAATGTCGCAGCAGATTAATTGCGTATATTCATATTCTGACGTCCAGATTGGCAACCAATTCGAGGAAGGAAATAGAGGCACTGAAGTCAGCCGGGTTACTATTATAGGCTCTAAGTTCACACTCCTGGGCGATGTGTTGGACGGTTTGATTTTGAGCCCTATAGTCACAGCTAGGGTTGGCTAGCTCTCCCCGCTTGTGGAGATTATATATATATATATATATATATATATATATATATATATATATATATATTTCGTGTACCGTTCAGAATCTGTTTAGGATTTTGCACATTTGGCGTGAAAGTTCTAAGCCCTTAGTTTTTTTCTACTGGGTTGATATGGTCACGGTTCTCTGGGAAGGCACTGTTACTCCAGGTTTCGTATCATTCAGTAACCCTGCTGAAGTTGGTAGCTACCACTGGTCGGACCACTCTCAGAGAGGGGGGTGAGGGGGCCGCTAGAGCGAAGTCAAGCTTTTTTTCATAATTGGGGCATTTTCCGGGATGAAAAGTAGGACATTTTTCATTATTTTCGTATATTCCTTCACCACAGCTTCTTATTTATTTATTCTTCATAGTTATTGCCTATTATCCAAAAAGCTAAAATAGGCTCTACAAATCACATTGCCTTGGATAGTTATAAGTTAATTGGTAATTATTTCTAAAACTTAATTTAAAAAAGAGATAAATGAAACTACTACTACATAACTACATTAAAACCCTTAACCATTCACCTAGCTACTAATCTACTACAAACACTACAGAATAGATGGTTGTTTCTGCTACTGTATCCGTCTTCAGATCGCCCCGGTCAGCAGACAAAGTCCGCTGGATTCCTTGGGCGTCGGGCAGCTCGTCAGCAGCGTTTTCACTGTAGCAAGTAATTCCACCCATCACTCTTCCATCTTCAAGTCCACACTTTCATGATCAATTACACGAACGCAATGCTTGTTCTTGGGACAGCATTTTCTTCGGTGATCGCCGACCTCAGTTTTCTTCTCTCCATTTGTAGAGTGTGTTGTCTAGCCTGGATGGCAGCATGATGACTTATGGTTGAATGCCTCGTGAAGTCTTCCTTGGCCTTCCCGGATACTGCGGCTGCAGTATCGTCCAAGGTGTCCCAGGTCGACTCGCTGCTTGGTGTTAGTTTGGGATCCCATATCCATAATAACTGACGTCTATTACCCGCTGCATCTTCATAGAGCGTGCAGTCACACAATGTGCGTTTTGGTGTGCCCACACAACCGCAGGCGTAGCTATAATTCATTTGTCTTCCGATTTTGTATAAATACGTGGCATAAGGTCCATGGCCAGTCAGTAATGTATCAGTCCACTCGATGGGTTAAGAAAACTCATTTTTAATCTTCTCTCCCTGACGTTAGGGAGAGATTCGTATATTCTCCTGCCATTGTCTGAAGTGTCCCACAGTTGTAGTATGCGATCTGTTATGCCTTTTTCGAATTTGCCTCAGTTCCAAGCACCCTTCGTACTTCCGTTTCATTGCCTTTCTTTAACTAGTAAAAGGCTCCTCTTTTCCTAATTTCCAAGTCCAGTGGCCATATTCCTAGAATTGCTACCAAAGCATCATTCGGGGTAGTGCGGTAAGCGCCCGTTAATCTTCGTAGCACGCCTCGTTGAACTCTTCTCACTGTTGAGTCTGGCGTCCCTAACTGCAGCCTGTGAGCCCAGACACTCGCACCAAGTCCTACGACCAATGCTGATATAGACTGGTGGTATACTCTGATTAGTATATTCTTATTATCTTCAAGGGAAACCGAAATTTCCTATTTCTAATGGTTCTAATTTTATTCATCACTTTGGTACCTTTTCTGTCTTCTTCCTCTACAAGACGTGCAAAGTTACGACGTTCATCTAGAAAATACCCCTAAATATCTCGTTGCTGCGCTTCTCCTAATCGTTACATAATTTAATTTTATTTTAATGTTTCTTATTAGGCTCCCTTTCAACATAAGGTATGTTGTTTTGTGAGGTGCTAGTGACAATTTAACACTTCGACACCAGACATCAAATTCGGGGAGGGTCACACTACATTTGTCCTCTATAATACTTCTGCAGCCACCACCTACAACGAACACCACGTCATCTGCAAATGTCACCAGTCCGCTTATGTTACTGCTGTCATTTAACTTCTGTAGTGTGGGCTCCAGTCCAAAATCCCAAAATTCCGGACAACACACTGATCCCTGCGGACAACCATTTATTATTATGTTCGTTATTTTGTTTCCTGGGCATATAAAAGAAGCACGTCGTCCGTAACAATAATCTCTCAGGCAAAAATACAGCGCTTCTGGGCACTCCAAATCTCTGAGGCGACCGAAGAAAGACGGCCACCATAGGTTATCGAAAGCATCAGCAATATCAATAATCATCGCTAGAGCGTACGTAGAATGAGTATCTGTCGCTAGCGATATAGCCTTGTTAATGGCGTCTTCAGTTAACTTGCCTCTTCAAAACCTGTAGTGGTAAGTGCTCATCCCGATAGCAGTCTGTGATCTTGTAATCTTTTGCATAATGATTTTGAAAATATCTTGCAGAGAACATTCAAAAGACAAATTGGTCTGTAGGATTAGGGTGTCACTGGATCCTTATCTTCCCTTTAATACGAGGCTTGTCCAGAAAGTAAGTTCCGATCGGTCGCGAAATGGAAACCACTGGGAAAATCCGGTAAAGTTTTGCACGGGTGTGTTGGGCAGTGTCTCTAGTATGTCCGTCGATCGTGTCACGTCGCTCTTTTCAGTTTTGAGCGAACAGTGAGCACGTAAAGATGCGTAAGGAATAGCGTCTCCCGCCAAGTATGAGGGCCTGGTTAGAGATTTCGCCTGTGTCATGCAGCCCACATAACACAACTGTCGAGCAGTTCCTTCTTCACGCCAATTCCCGGCCGCACACTGCAGGGGCAATGAAGACGCTCCTGCAGCGTTTCCGATGAGAAGTGTTTGATCACCCACAATACAGTCCGTAGTTGGCTCCTCCTGAGCCTCATTTCTGCTCATAAGAACCGCTGGTTATGAAGACAAAATTTTTCCACAGACAACGAGCTGCAGACCAGTGCAAATAACTGGCCGAAAGCGCAGGCGGCTGCTTTCTATGACGAGGATATTGGAAAGTTGATACAACACTACGATAGAACTCGACGTTGGAGCGGCGACTATGTAGAGAAGTAGGTGGAAGATGTACCTAACTGTTGCAAATAAAACGTTTCTGGTTTTCACTGTGGTTTTCATTTCGCGACCGATCGGAATTTACTTTCTGGACACCCCTCGTAATTGTTACCACTTCAGCGTTCTTCCACGGAGTGGGGACCCTTCCTTGCAAGAGACCATCTTTGTACAGATCGAACAAGTAACTATCTAATTGGTCACATAAGGCTTGTTTTACTTCGGCAGGGATCCCATCCAGTCCTGGAGATGTTTTCTTTTTACATGTCTGATAGGTATTGATGCCTCCATTGCTCTACGTATAGTGACCGTCAGTTGTTGCGCTGTAACATCTACATTTCTGGACACTGAAACACTCTTCTTAGTTCTTCCCAGTCAGCGTGTTTGATCTTATATTTGGGCATTATACGCGCGTATTCTGTGCCGTCTAAGATTTCCCTTCCAGTGATGGTATAGCGTATGACATTGTGCTCAGTGGATGTCATTCCACTCGCAGCCTTCCAGCCTTTCACACGGCGCGCCACTGTCGTTTTTGTTAAAGTGAGACCGACCGCTGTGGCCGAGCGGTTCTAGGCACTTCAGTCCGGAACCGAGCTGCTGCTACGGTCGGAGGTTCGAATCCTGCCTCGGGCATGAACGTGTGTGATGTCCTTAGGTTAGTTAGGTTTAAGTAGTTCTAAGTTTAGGGGACTGATGACCTCAGATGTTAAGTCCCATAGAGCTTAGAGCCATTTGAACCATTTTTTTTTTTTTGTTAAAGTGACGTCAGTATTTGATGTTGCTCCGACTCTTCGTAGGTTGGCGGATTGTGACGTGCATTCAGTACCTGTAGGTTTTGAGTCCCATAATGACTTCTTCTAGTTGTCTTCCACGGTCATCAGTCAGGTGGCTATGCCACAATGTTGAGGAAGCTTCCTATATCCCGTGACCGTGGAAGAACACCGAACGTGCAGCCTGTGAGCCAGAACAATAGCTGGCGCCAGACTTAGCTAACCTGCGTCCGGCCATCCTCATTTATGTTTTCGTGATTTCTCTAAATCGTTTCAGAAAATGCCGGGATGGTTCCTTTGAAAGGTCACGGGCCGGCGACCTCCTTCACTATCTTTCCCTAATTCGATGGGACCGATGACCTCGCTGTTTGGTGCTCTCCCCCAAATCAACCAACTAACCAACTTATCTTCTAGAGAGGATCTAGTGGCTTCGCGCACATAGATTCAAACCTACCAGTTAATAAATATTCCTAGCTGACAAAATATATCAACCATTCACGACATGTTTATAATGACCATGCTATGGAACTTGGAACTGAAGAAGATGCTCATCTTTCGTACAATAAATAGAAGTAAGACGTACATATGACGAGCGCTGCCCTAGCACTGTGCTTTTCTCAAGCATTGTTGAGAAGTATAGGTTCAAAGTTGCCTTCATATTGTCAGTTTTTACCGCAGAAGAGACAGTATTTCGAGTTGCTGTCCAATCTGGTCGACATACAGGGCTGTAGAACTTGCTCTTACAGTACAGACTCAAAATTCATATCTGAATCTACTGAAAAATAGAAGCGAGATTATTTAAAGGAATATCCAAATGCTGTAAACTGAAACTCAATCTGCCATTCTCCCATTTCAAATTATGGATAGGAAAACTAGTCGAGGAAGCACAGGCAGAGGACTGGTGTCTCTCAGTCTGACATAAATGTCAATACGAAGCTGCGATTCAAGGAGTTATTGGAAGGTTCCCCCGGTTTCAAAAATTTGAGGCCAGCAGAAGCTGGTAACTACCTTGGTAGTACGAAAGTGTGTCAACCATGGCTTAACGCTTGCCCACAAAAAAAATCTGATTACAAGTATCCGGACATATATTAGTGACATTAATATGGGATGTGTCGAGTTCAAATCTGTTGCGGACACTGTCGCTGAGATGGCTGAACGTCTCTGGATGAATGGCAGCCCGTCTTTTCTCATGAGCTGAAACCAGAAAGGGTTGTGACGTTAGACACTGGGATGTGGATCGAAGTCGACCTTCTATCTCATCTTAAAGGTATTTCATTCGATCCATGTCAGGACTCTGCGGAAGCCACATCATGTAAGGGATGTTGTCCGCAAACCATTCCCCATAGATTGTGCTTTATAACAAGACACATTGTCATGCTGATACAATCAATCACGATCGACAAATTGTTCCTCTACTGTACCAAATACACAATGCTGTAAATTTTTTTTGTATCAAATGGTTCAAATGGCTCTGAGCACTATGGGACTCAACTGCTGAGGTCATTAGTCCCCTAGAACTTAGAACTAGTTAAACCTAACTGACCTAAGGACGTCACAAACATCCATGCCCGAGGCAGGATTCGAACCTGCGACCGCAGCGGTCTTGCGGTTCCAGACTGCAGCGCCTTTAACCGCACGGCCACTGCGGCCGGCTTTTTTGTATCCTTCTGTATCTAGCGTTGTTTCAAGTGCAATAACGGAACCACACAACAACCACGAAAAACATATCTACGAAGTGCGTCAATAAAGTAATGAGACTGATTTTCTTTGCAAGATGTGGTAACCCTGCAGGCATGCGTAGGCACAATATCTTTGACCTTGGTCTATAAGCTGCTTCTAGTCCAAGCAGTAAATTGATGCAACTGCTCAGTCGTGAGTTGTGCTTTAATAAGTTAACACGTGTTTGTGTCTCTCGTCACGGAAATGGAACTGCATAATATTTCGCAACGGTATGCCATTTCTTTTTGCATTAAATTGGGTGAAAACGCGACGACAACTTACGGTAAGCCTCAGAACGCTTTTGGAGAGGAGGTTATGTTAAGAGCTCAAGTTTTTCGTTAGCATAAAATGTTTATAGAAGGCAGAACGAATATTGAAAATGAAGACCGAAGTGGATGACCATCAACTTCACAGACGGATGTCAACTTGGCCAGGGTTCATGAACTCGTACGATCTCATCGAAGATTATCCGTGAAAATGATTGCAGAAGAACTGAACATCAATCGAGAATCGGTTCGTCTAATAACAAATGAAGTTCTTGGTATGAGAAGGATTTGTGCAAAAATAGTTCCGAAAAATCTAACACCACAACAGCGAGAAACACGGGAAAATGTGGCAGCTGATCTGTTAGAGCAAACGGAAATCAGTCCAGAATTGTTGAGCCGTGTTATCACTGGTGATAAAAGTTGATTTTTTCAGTATGATCCAGAGACAAAACGCCAAAGTTCGCAATGTTGCTCAAAGGGATCACCCAGACCAAAACAAGCTCTCATGTCTAAGTCAAAAGTGAAATGCATGCTTATGTGCTTCTTTGACTCCAAGGGAGTTGTTCATAAAGAGTGGGTGCCTCCTGGACAAACGGTTAACCAATATTACTACAAAGAAATTTTAGAAAGACTTCGTAAAAGGGTTCTTCGTGTCCGTGCCAACATTGCTGATAATTGGATTCTGCATCACGATATTGCGCCATCCCATACGGCTCTGTCAGTACAGCAATTTTTAACCTCAAAACAAATTTCGGTACTACCACAGCCACCTTATTCACCAGATATCGCTCTGTACGACTTTTTTTCTATTTCCAAGAGTCAAAACGGCGGTCAAGTCACACCATTTTCAAACAGCACAAGATGTCCAAAAAGCTGGGACGAGGGTCTTGGAGGATATTGCAGAAGATGAGTTCCAGAAATGTTTCCATCAATGGCAGAAGCGCTGGAAAACGTGTGTGCAATCAGAAGGGAGCTACTTTGAAGGAGACAAGACTAAACTTGACTAAAACGGTAAGCAACATTTTTTTCACATCAGTCTCATTACTTTATTGTCGCACCTCCTCCGATCTTCACTGCTGGCACTACACGTGATGACAGACAGTTCCATGGGGTTGTCACAGGGCATAGCGAGTATAGCATGATTCATCACTCCAAATCAGTCGATTCCAGTCATCTACTGTCCAGTACTCTGTCCTCTACTCTGTAAACCACCTAAAGCGCCGCTTGGCATTGGCTGCAGAGGTGTGTGGCCTCTGAGAAGCTATTGACCACCGTACTCCGTCCTTTTTGACACTCTGCGCAGTCATTGATCTAGCTGGACTGCCGGTAGCGCTTTGCGACTCACGAGTGGTTCCTAGCGCTGATTCCTGGGAGTTTCTACAACGGTCCTCCGCGATGCTCGGCGATCCGCGTCTGCCAGTACATGATGTCTGCCTGTCCTTGGTTCAGCCGCGGTTGTTTCTTAGCGTTTCCCCTTACAACCGTAACACCAAATTCGACTTGGGCAGCTTTAGAGGAGTTTAAATCTCCCTGATGAATGTATTATTCAGGTGACATTCGTTGACTAGTCCATGTTCGAAGCCACTACGTTCTCATGACCGGCGAATTCTGCTGTTACTGTACGAGGGGCGTTTGAAAAGTCCGTGCAAAGTCCGAGAGATGGCCCCACCGGCGGGTATCAAGGTCATGTTTAGTTAGTAGCATCTTTGGAAAGAACGCACACCAAGTTTCAGCCATATTGGTCTATTTATTTGTGTTTGGCATTCGTGTGAATCGAGGAAGTCGAGTGATTGTCAAAAAATGGACGAAAAAGAATTTCGTGTGGTGATTAAACATTACTTTATGAAAGGCAAAACCCCTCAGGGGAAAAAGAGAAGCTTGGTAAACATTACAGTGACTCTGCACCTTCGATTAGAACAGTTTATAAGTGGTTTCAAAATTTTCGGAGTGGCTATATGGGCACAAGTGAAGCCGAACGTTCTGGACGCCCTGTGGAAGTTACGACTCCAGAAATCCTTGATAAAATCCGTGATACGGTGATGGATGACAGAAGAGTTAAGGTGCGTGAGATTGCTAATGCTGTGGGCATCTCGAATAAACGGGTACATAATATTTTGCATAAACATTTGGACATGAGAAAGCTAACCATAAGATGGGTTCCGCGGTTGCTCAAGCTTGACCAAAAACGGAATCGTGCAAAGTGTTGCAAGGATGGTTTGCAGCTGTTCAGGGAGAATCCGCAGTACGTTAAGCGTCGTTTCGTCACTGTGGATGAAACATGGATACATTACTATGCTCCTAAGACCAAACAAAACTCTAAACAATGGGTTACCAAAGGAGAATCTGCACCAAAAAAAGCGAAGACAGTTCCTTTGGCCGGAAAGGTTATGGCGACAGTTTTTCGGGACTCGCAAGGGATAATCATCATCGAGTATCTGGAAAAGGGTAAAACTATTAAAGGTGCATATTATTCATCGTTACTGAACCGTCTGAAAACCGAGCTGCAAGAAAAACGCCGGCGATTGGACCACAAAAAAGTCCTTTTCCATCACGGCAATGCACCAGCACACACCTCAGCAGTTGTGGTCGAAAAATTAATGAAAATAGAATTCCAACTCGTTTCACATCCCCTTTATTCTCCAGACTTAGCGCCAGCCACGGTGGCCGAGCGGTTCTTGGGGTTTCAGTCTGTAACCGAGCTACTGCTACAGTCGCAGGTTCGAATCCTGCCCCGGGCATGAATGTGTGTGATGTCCTTATGTTGGTTAGGTTTAAGTTATTCTCAGTTCTAGGGGACTGATGACCTCAGATGTTAAGTCCCATAGTGCTTAGAGCCATTTGCACCATATTTTTTCTCCAGACTTGCCCCCTCGGATTACTATTTGTTCCCCAATTTGAAGAAATGGCTCGCGGGACAAAGATTTTATTCAAACGAGGAGGAGATTGCGACAACTAATAGCTATTTTGCAGACTTGGACAATTCCTAATATTCGGAAGGGATTAACAAATTAGAACAGCGTTGGACGAAGTGTATATGTCTAAAAGGACACTATGTCGAAAAATAAAAAATGGTTCACCCCAAACACGTAAGTAGGTTTTACTTTTGCACGGAATTCTCAAACACCCCTCGTATTTCTATTGACAACACATTTCTCTGCGCCTCCTTTACTGCTGTGGGGAGGGGGGCAGGGGGGGGGGTCCGCCGGTCCGCCTGTCCGCCTCTAGTCACATCTAGTGTACAAAGGGTTATGACACGGTACACTCTCATACGAAATTGTTTCTCTACAGTATGCAATACACAATTTTGTAAAATGTGTTCATATCCTTCTGCATGTAGCTTTCTTTTAACCGCCGAATGGGGACCACACCAGAAACACCCATACCGTAACGGCACCTCCTCCGTACTTCGCTGTTGGTACTACGCATGAGAGGCAGGTTGCGTTCCAGACATTCGTCAAATTCAGACCCTTCCCTTGGATTGCTCACAGGATATTTTTTTCGAATGCCTTGGCAATTTTCACTTTTGTTAACGCTGTGTGTCTTGCAAAGCGACTATTTGCTCCGCAGTTCGCTTTCCTGATTAAATTGCAGTTTCCTCCTATAACGTGTAAAAAACTTGTAGAACAAGCTATCTCACAAGAAACTGGGATATACGAGGGTGTACACAAAAAAAAAAGAAAAGAAACATTGCCGGGGGCGAAGCTTGTGTAGTATGCATTTCTGCTGCTAGGAGTGTATAGCGCAACACATTGTTACTTCAGTACCGCCTTTGTTGTCGACCAGACTTTTTCCGTTCATCTACATTGATTCTTTTTGCGAGCGCTGCTTTGTGAGTTTAAGTGAAGAACGTGCAGCTGTGAAATTTTGTTTTGTACTCGGTAAGAATACTGCTCAAACTGTTTTATTGTTGAAAACAGCTTACCAAGATGATGCTATGGAAAAAGTCAAGCGTAAGATTCGTTCGCTCGATTTAACAATGGCGACACAAAAATTGATGACAAATCTCGTTCTGGGCATCCATCAACCGCCCTAATCGACGATAATATTAAAGAGGACTACAAAAGATATTCCGAACAGTTCAAGCAGCGGCGGGACACATTTATTAATTGTAATGGGGAGTATTTTGAAGGGGATAAGGTTGTTTTGTAACAATTTGAAAATATATAGTTTTTAAAAAATAATTCCGGTTTTTTGGGTTCTCTCTCGTACAAATCGCATATGGTGTTGCCTAATGAAGCGTTGTGCCGCTAGATGGCTGCTGCTTTCGTAAGGTATTCGAGTGGCCCGCCGGATTGGCCGTGCGGTTCTAGGTGCTACAGTCTGGAACCGAGCGACCGCTACGGTCGCAGGTTCGAATCCTGCCTCGTGCATGGATGTGTGTGTTGTCCTTAGGTTAGTTAGGTGTAATTAGTTCTAAGTTCTAGGCGACTGATGACTTCAGAAGTTAAGTCGCATAGTGCTCAGAGCCATCTGAACCATTTTTGTATTCGAGTGGCTCGTAAAACTTCGAGCTTCGACTTATTGGAAAAGCTTTGTTAGAGCATCTAAGTGTGTGTTACAGTCGTGCCGCAGGTGAGCACAATAAATAACACTTTGTGAGAAAAATGACCATACATGTCAATTTTTGGAGGTAAACATATGTGAATGGCGTGATGCATTAAGTCGCAACGGTGGACATTTCGCTGTGTGAGCGACTGCACAAGATACCATTTCACGCACACCGAATACCTGGCTATTTCCCCTTTCACGTCACGAAATGTGTAAGCCGCCAACAGATTAAACATGCAAATACCCGGAAAACCATGATTTAGACACAGGGGCCGCAGAACGCAATACTGTATGACGGAAGATCACAAATTCACCATTGTTGATAGCGACTATGGTTTCTAGCAGGTAACCGTGCTATTGTTCTGCGTCGCGCTATCGATTCACGCTTTCTCTTACATCTGTCATAGCCAACAGCTCTGTCGCAATAAGGAAATCGATATGTGACACCATGACAACGCATTTCCGTCAACAAGACGCTAGCGGCGCGGCGTGCGAAAATCGCCTCAGTCACGCCATAATTTTGTTTCGGTGCAGAAAGGTCTACGTCATACTTTCAAAAGCATTTCTTGTGCTCATTTATGTGTGTCGGACCCAGCAGCGCAGTTCGGCTGTCTCTTCGCCTACGATCTAATAGGTAGATATTGCTGAAGCGATGTTTTCATTTTGTTTATCGCGAGTGAGTAAGAGTTTGAGAGATCCTGTGCGATGTCCATCGCCTGTGCTATATACTTAATGCGATGCCCCTCTGCCTTCTCGGACAACTTCTGAACTCAAGTCAATTTGTGTAATTAATTTCCTTCTAAATACTTCCTGCCGAGCACCTGCACTGCCATCTGTTGGGTTCACCCGACACTTGCTAATGTCTGACACAGCAATTATCGAACGAACTCATTCATAATGAGTTCCGCTTTCTTGACGGCTTCAGTTTTCCTTTCCTCCTTTTTTTCGGGCTGCTTTACAAAAGTTTATGAAGTAAGATCAGAATCTAAAGTCGTGTGACCAAATGCGCATTGTAATGTTAACAATCTTTTTCTGTTCCCTATGACAAGCCGTTCTTTTATAAGTTTTGTACTACTGCATCACTGGATTAAGCATTCGGGCCATTTACTAATTAATGTGTCGTCAGCAACATTCCTGTCTCCTTGTAATTACAATTCAAAAATTAATTAGTCTACAACTCCATCTTATTTTTAAAAGATTTCGTTCTCATGATTACGGATGTGTGTGACTTCCTCAATATGAACGCAATAATCTTTCAGAATAATGTATGGTATCATCTACTACTCTCTTGCTGCTGATATGAGACAAAATTTATAAATTAGCTACTTATATTTAATTGAGTTTTTTAATCAGAAGACTCGTTTTATGTATCCATATTAACTTAAAAAATAAATATGTGTTGATGGAACAACTTTAGCGAAACACATTTTTTTGCTCGTCAGTATTTGTCATACGTATTTGGGTTACGTTGTACTATCGTCACTGAATTTCTCTTTATTCTTCCTAACTGCGTAGTTGGTATAAATCCCCTGTATTGTAAAAGACGTGCAACAACATGAATAAGAAGCAGATGGGTGTGTGATAAATATGCAACAAAGCGTTTTATCCACACAGTATTTAGAGCACTTTTAACCTGAAAAGTACCATAAAAAACAAAAAAATTGCAGGTGACAAACTGTATAAATATAGCACCTGTAGGGGAATAACCAAAGTACTGTTAAGTAAAATAAAGAGAAACCAACTGCTAATAGCATAAGATCACCGAAAGATATATGGAAAATAATGAATTGCAAAAAATTATGTTTTGTTGAAGGTGGAATCCTCAAAATACTCTATATTTAACATATAACTAGTGAAAGGCCGATGTTAACCGTGTTTCACTATCGAAATAGACTATTTCACTTTTGAAGTTAGTATTTATGTTGGTGCACACATTTTGCATTATACTTTGGTCTCTTCAGTTTCATCAATGAATTACATTTTTTTTCTAAACGCAGTCACTTGTGATACATGTAAATAGTAAATACGGTATTGTTCTAACCAGCCATTTTATGTGCTATTGTAAATCTACTTAGGATAATCGGGATAATACGTCATAAATGTGTTAATACTCGTTTGTTTTACAATGGTAAATCAATGAAAATAGAGAAATTAGGAGAAATTCATAAACTTACGGGTTTAGCTGAACTGAGGAACGCGTGTTACGCCTCAATAAAACAGCGATAGACAACTACAAAAGTTCAGTTTACCTTGAAAATCGTTTGGGATGTTCTATGTTGGGAGGTGTCTGATTCGCACAGTAAAAATAATTGCAATATGACGTCTTATTAACTTGACATCCAGCAAAGCACTAATATGTGTGTCTAGAATAGTAACCGAATGCCATTTCAGCCCCGTTAGTTGAGGACACATTACATGTCGAAAACGTTTATAACAAGTCGAACAATATTTCGTACTGAAGCCTATGGCTCCGCGTAATCACATATGGGCAGTTTGCTCACAAAGGCCTCGTTTGCGGACTCACGTTTACTCTGACGCTTTTGACTCTGTTGTACTGTATTTTCACACGTTTCAGTTTCCGCTATTAATTATGACACGCCCTACGTATTGGCTACCTGTAACAGTGAAATGTACACTCTAAAACATAAAAACGTGGTACCACAAAGGAATTATCCGAATGGGATAGAAATCGGCAGGTCTGATGTGCATGTACAGACAAATAAATGATTATAAGTTCGGAAAAAATTGGATCATTTATTCAAGAGAAAGAGCTTCACAAATTGAGCAAATCAATAAGACGTTGACCATAGAATGAAGGCTTTCACGGCAGGTGTTGCCATCACTTTCCGGGCTGAGATGCCGTGGTCCATACATAAGACTCTCCCCTGACGTTTCTTTGACTGCGGAATGCATCCTCCGAGGACAATCGGCGAACTGCAACGAGAGCATTAGTGAGCGACGTATATATAAGCCATCCAGAGGGCGCCGTCCCGACAACCAAGAGTGATGGTGTGCCGTGCCATTTCTTTTCATAGCAGGATCCGTCTGATCACCACCCGCGACATCATTAGTGCATAACGGTATGTCGACGGTATTCTATGACCTTTTCCGTTGTCTTTCATGGCAAGCCATCCTGGGCTTGCATTTCAGCGAGATAATTCCCGCTTGCACCCGGTGAGAGTTTCTATTGCTTGTCTTAGTGCTTGCCGAACCCCACTTTGGTCACCAAGGTCGCCGGATCAGTCCCCAGTTGAGTACGTTTGGAGCATTACGCGCAGAGGCCTCCAGTCATATCGGGATTTTGACGATCGAAGGCACCAGTCGGACAGAATTTGGCATGATACCCCTCGGGAGGACATCCAACAACTCTGTCAACTAATGCCATGCCGAGTAACTGCTTGCGCAAGGGCCATAGGTGGAGACCAACGCGTTATTGATTTGCTCAATTTGTAAGCTTCTTCTCTAGAGTAAATGTTCCAATTTTTCTGAAATTATAAATATTTGTTTGTCTGTGCGTGTGCGTCACATCTAACGATTTCCGTTGCATTCGGATAATTCCTTCGCGGTGCATCGTAATTTTTTATGTTTCACAAAGTTGTAGAGGTGTCAGGTATTGTGCGAGCGGCCTCTAATCACAGCTGTGTGGTTTCAGATGTACGTGCTGCAGCTGGTCGAGTCCCAGATGAGGACGCACATGAGCGCGCAGGGCATCATCATGGACGGCTTCCCCCGGGACATGAAGCAAGTGCACGAGTTTGAAAGCAAGGTAAGACTTACGGATTCTGGAGCCGCACATCGGCATCCGTATTTTTCTCAGTGTGAGTGAACCATTGCGAAAAATTAAACTTTCTGACGGACTAAAGTTATTTACAGTACCTGAAGTCGAACATGGACCTCTACCTTTACTGGGTCATGGTCTTGCCGATTTTTTAAAATTTCATCATCTATAAAAATATAAAGAGTAAGACAAAATTAGGTCTTTTTAAAGGGTTAATTAGAATAAATGTTAATTTAAATCAAATTGAAATTTTAAAAAATGATATTTATTTCGCCTCTTACCATTGTTCTGTTTCATTAGACGTGTAATTACTTTAAATGGAAACCGTCATCTTAAGAATTAAATAAGGTGATACGTAAATAATTCTGCAAGGTCTTTCGATGTTTGTAGCAGAGTTGATTGATGATTTTGCAGTGTTTTATCAAGAGATGTATCAAAAGACTTTGGATGTGTGGGTTGGCAGCAGCGAGTAAAAAACATACAGGGTGGTTCAGCTGCCCCTACCGATGTCATTTCATGTAGCCATCAATGTTATATCTGGCTTTTGAAAACCACGTACGAGATTTTCATCCTCTCTCACTCGTTACGGGCAGACTATTAGTCCTACAGAAAAAGTGAACACTACCTTTTCGTAGTAAATTTAAATTTTTCACTGGGATACATACCTTTTCACTGGAGGCCACTATTTTAGAGTCATTCGAGAGAAACGCGTGACATTCAAACGTCCTTCCACCCCAAACTCATCCATCAGCTGTCAGGATTTCTAGTGTTTTGTTCGGCCACTCCCTCCTACCACTGTATAAATATTTTCGACTACACGATATATTCCCAGTATTGGACCTTTTTGGTGTCTATTGATTGGGCTATTGCGCCACCAGCTCAGTCACCTATTTAGCTAACACTATTAGTTGAAACGTGCCCGTGAGGGTAATGAACAAAAAACAATTTTTGTAAATGTTAGGCTAAAACGAATTACATTAACAATCCGATCCGAGGTTTTCCTTACAAGAACAGTAGTTTCGTAATAAGAAGGCCTGACGAATACAACGATGTAAGTGTTTATTTTATGCTGATAAAATTCACAAAATTATTAGGTAAAATTTACACAAACGTCAGTTTTACAATTTTTAAGTGCTCGACTAAGTCGGTAGAGTAACAAGATCAGTCAATAAAGACCATAAAAGGTCGAATGTGGGAACTAATTCCTGCAGTCGCTAATACTGACTCAGTTATAAAAGGTAGTGCCACGAAGAACGTAACAGAAAACCTGATCTGTAGGATCTAAGTGTGGGAGTGAGAGTGCCTTTGAATGCCACTTTAGTATGTTTTTCTTGAATAACTCCAAAAATACGGCTTCTAACGCAAATTTTACTAAGTAAATTAAATTTCTTACAAAAAGGTCCTTTTCATTAATTTCTGAATGACTAATAGTTTGCAGGTAGAGAGAGCGAGCATATGAAAATCTCTCGCGTGGTTTTTGAAGGCTAAATATAATATTACGGGGCAGGTAAAACGACATTGATAGGGGCAGCTAAATCACCTCGTATAATATGCCTGACAAACCACATGCAGTTGCTATGCTTTGTCTAGGGATATGCCCTCAGCTCATTTTTAAATGTGCAAGATTTCAATCGTGTGTGGTGGTGCTTGATTCATGAGCGCAAGTTTCTTCCTTGTCCAGTTCCATATGATTTTCCAGGTTTCAGCAGCGTACTTTTGACACAATAAGTCGTTAGTTGTTGCAAATTGCTCCCAGTGTTTTCTCATTCATGAAGATAGTTTCCGTAACTACTCGTACATCACACTACCGAGCTTCTGAGCTCGGTAGTGTATTGCTATGCATCTATACACATCAAAAAAAGTTTTGCATCACCTCGGTTCCGACAGTTCCGGAACCTGTACAGGAAAATAGAATAGAGATCAACATAAACATCATTTCCGCCCTTTTTATTGCTCATGAAAACCACACATTCCATGTTGTACCACCATATAGCGAGACCTTCAGAAGTGTTGGTCCAGATTGCTGTACACACCGGTACCTTTAATACCCAGTAGCACGGCCTCTTACATTGATGTATGCCTGTATTTGTCATGACATATTATCCAAAAGTTCGTCAAGGCACTAGTGGTCCAGATTGTCCCACTCGTCAACGGCGATTTGGCGTAGATCCCTCAGAGTGGTTGACGGGTCACGTCGTCCATAAACAGCCCTTTTCAATCTATCCCAGGGATGTTCGATGGGGTTCATTTCTGGTGAACAATCTGGCCACTCTAGTTGAGCGATGTCGTTATCTGAAGGAAATCATTCACAAGATGTGCACGTTGGGGACGCGAACTGTCGTCCATGAAGACGAATGCCTCGCCAATATACTGCCGATAAGGTTGCACTATCGGTCGGAGGATGGCATTCACGTATCGTACAGCCATTACGGCGCCTTCCACGACCACCAGCGGCGTACGTCGGCCCCGTATGATGCCACCCCTAAACAGCAGGGAACCTCCACCTTACTGCACTCGCTGGATAGTGTGTCTAAGGCGTTCAGCCTGAGCGGGTTGCCTCCAAACACGTCTCCGACGAGTGTCTGGTTGGAGGCATATGCGATACTTATCGGTAAAGACAACGTGATTCCTATCCTGAGCTGTCCATTCGGCAAATTGTTGGGCCAATCTGTACCGCGCTGCATGGTTTCGTGGTTGCAAAGATGAACCTCGCGATGGATGTCGGGAGTGAAATGGTTCAAAAGGCTCTGAGCACTATGGGACTTCTCAGGTCATCAGTCCCCTAGAACTTAGAACTACTTAAACCTAACTAACCTAAGGACATCAAACACATCCATGTCCGACGCAGGATTCGAAACTGCTACCGTAGCGGTCGCGCGGTTCCAGGCTCTAGCACCTAGAACCGCTCGGCCACTCCGGCCGGCTCGGGAGTGAAGTTGCACATCATGCAGCCTATTGCGCATAGTTTGAGTCGTAATACGACGTCCTTTGGCTGCACGAAAAGCATTATTCAACATGGTGGGGTTGCAGTCAGGATTCCTCCGAGTCATAATCCGTAGGTAGCGGTCATCCACTGCAGTAGTAGCGCTTGGGCGGCCTGAGTGAGGCATGTCATTGACAGTTCCTGTCTCTCTGTATCTCCTCCATGTCCGAACAATATCGCTTTGGTTTCATCCGAGACGCCTGGACACTGTCCTTGTTGAGAGCCCTTCCTGGCACAAAGTAACAACGCGGGCACGGTCGAACGGCGGTTTTGACCATCCATGGATGGTTGAACTATAGACAACACGAGCCGTGTACCTTCTTCCTGGTGGAATAACATGAACTGATCGGAGCTGCTCATGAATGGTTGTTTATATCTTTGGACGAGTTTAGTGACATCTCTGAAAAGTCAAAGGGACTGTGTCTGCGATAAAATATCCAAAGTCAACATCTACCTTCAGGAGTTCTGGGGACCGGGGTGATGCAAAACATTTGTGATGTGTGTAAATCTACATACATACACCACAATCCACCACATGGTACGTGGCGGAATGTACACTGTACCACTACCACTCTTTCTGCTCCATTCGCAAATAGAGCGAGGGAAAAACCGCCGCCTATATGCCTCCGTACTCCTATCTTACCTTCATGGTCCTTTCGCGAAATGTACATTGGTGGAAATCGATCCGTTCTGCAGTCAGCCTCAAATGCCAGTTCTCTAAATGTTCTCAGGAGTGCTCCTCTAAAAGAATGTCGCCTTCCCTCCAGAGACTCCCATCTGAGTTCTCGAAGAATCTCTGTAACACTTGCCTGCTGATAGAACCTACCGGTTACAAATGTATCAACCCCCCCCCCCCCCCCGCCCCCTCTGAATTACTTCGATGTCTTCCTTTGATCCGATCTGGTGCGGATCCCAAAAGCTCGAACAGCACTCAAAAGTGGGTCACACTAGTGTTCCATATTCGGTCTCATTTGCAGATGAATCACACTTTCCTAAAATTCCTCCAGTGAACCAGAGTCGACCATTCACCTTCCCTACTACAGTACTGACATGAGCATTCCAGTTCATACTGTTTTGCAACCATACGCCTGGATATTTAATCGACGTGGCTGTGTGAAGCAGAACACTACTAATACTGTATTTGAACATATGAATTGGTTTTTCCTACTCATCTGCATTAACTTAGACTTTTCCACATTTAGTGCCAGCTGCCATTCATCACTGGAACTAGAAATTTCGTCGTAGTCATCTTGTATCCATCTAAATTCACTCAACGGTGATACGTTTCCATACATCACAGCATCAGCAACAAAGATATTTTTACTCTGTAAACTTTGCGCCATTTTGTGCTAACGTGTGACAAAATTATTGAAGTAATGAGTATACTTAAGGTAAATTTAGGCACGCAAGACCGATACCGTTTACTATGACACGAATGCAAACAGCTCATGGTATGTGGCATGAGACAAACATACTTCCTGACGTCAAGTGCCGGTCTGGTTCATGTCTCTAAAAAATGTTCAAATGTGTGTGAAATCTTATGGGACTTAACTGCTAAGGTCATCAGTCCCTAAGCTTACACACTACTTAACCTAAACTATCCTAAGGTCAAACACACACGCCCATACCCGAGGGAGGACTCGAATCTCCGCCGGGACCAGCCGCTGATGTCTCTAGATTTGGAGGAAGTAATTTAGGAGTTGTAAGCTGGATCTCGATAGTAGCCCAGTTTTCCTGTGCAGCGTTACTTACTACCTAATGAATTTGGAGGTCGGGACATCAACAGGAATATGTAAACATGTTACTTAGTCCATTGCAAGCTAATGCCAGTTTTTAGAGAAATATTGCCCAACCAATAAATGCTCCAGATGAGCAGTTTATTTCCACAAGCCAAAGGTAATACTATCTCAGAGCAAAACCAGTGGCACATACTTATCAAAAAACTACAAATATACGCTAGATAATAATTATTGGCTGCTGCTTTGGAGACAACGTCTTCTATGCCGAAGAGTAAGAAATAATCAAACAGAGGATCTGTTGCTTCTCACGTCGTTTATTATCTTCTTACCAACACGACATTTCATGCTATGTTTGATTATATCGCTTCGTTTGTACCACAACAGTTATTGTTTATTATCTTCAATTTTATATGATTATATTTTGTGAAGGGCGTATATCATCACATTAAGCAGCTAAGAATAATAAGAAGTCTCTATTTCATTTCTGGCACTAGTTCCCAAAGCAAATCGCAAAAATCACAGTTCTCCTTAGGTTCAGTACTTAAAAAGAGAATTTTCCAGTTTTAGTGCAACTTTTATCGTGTTAATGGTGACTTGTACAAGAGATAAAACGTGCGTACTAACACCCAGGATGCAGATGGGGGCTTAGGTCTGGAAAACCTACAGTTTAACTTTGAGTTTAATGTTTGAGGTTATAGTCATAGTACCGGAATTTTTCCATTCGTATTAAATATATTTTCGACTACTCAAGTTAGATAATTCTATACTTCCAACATATTATCAGTGGAACCGAGGCCAATGTAGTACTACAATGTAGTACAGTCTAGACACAAACATGTATTATTTTAAATAATTGAAAGTTTCACTTATTATGAGAAATATTTCATGGTGTGGTATTTTCGTTGTGGTCTTCAGTCCAGGGACTGCCTTGAGGCAGCTCTCGACATTATCCTGTACAATTAAACCTTTTCGACTCTGCACAACTATAGCTTACAGTAGTCAAGCCTTGGTCTCCCACTAACATTTTCAGCCCCTCCCCAGCTCCCCAACATTTCCTTCTGTTCACACTTAATTTTTAAATTAGGCAATTACAATGTTTAAAATTGTTAAAGCTTTCATAGCCATCTGTTGACAAACTACCTATTACCTTCTGTTTCGCGTTCTTCGGCCGACGTTTTTTTCTTGATTCTTCTGACGTCTCGCCGGCACGAGTGGCTGGCAATGTCAAAGATTCACCCTCCACTGCTGATGGTAGACCACAGTCGATCTCGTGGCCGCAGATTACTTGTAGCTGGCGCGCCAACGTCCAAAGGCTTTTCCGTGGTCTTTTCGCTGCGGTTCTACCCCTGCTACCTGCATCGGTCGTTCGCTGTAGCACGGAAATACGGGATCCGTTCACCTTCATGTTTCCTTCTTCCTTGTTGAAGCTGTTGTCATGTTTGTGTATTCCTCTAGCTTCTCTGAACAAGTGGGAGTGATGCTTTTTCTCTACAGCAAGCACTTCGGTGCAGGCAGATTTTACTATGTGGTCGGTCTCAAACAGCGTGTGCTTCACCATGGCCAATTTCTCTACCTGCCGTTTATTTTCGGTGATTCTGGTGTTGATCGATCGTCTAGCCATTCCAAAATACACTTTTCCGTATGTACATGGTATGCTGTGTACTCCTGACGTGCAAGTGGATCCCTTTACTCCTTTGCCGATCTGAGATACTCTTTGATCTTCTTTGTCTGTTTATAAATAGTCTTTACGCCGTGTTTGCGCAATATACGACCGGTTCCGTCGTCGCTCTGGGAATGTATGGCAGAAAGGCCGTACCCGACATTTCTTTTCTCGATGCGTCACTTTGCCGGGCGTTTGTATCTGTGATACTACTTATGTTATTGGTTGAGTTCCCATTGCTCCTCAGAACGTGCTCCTGAGCACGTTTTTCAGATGTGCATCTAGCGTCTGACGTGTTGTCGCTCAGACGAGAGATGTGTGGTGGGAATTAGATACGTTCTCTAAGAATAAGATACATTTAATTAACTTTCCCAAGTTCCATTTTATTGAAACTAGACTAGAAAAAGTCCAAATTATCAGTTCACTAACAGTCTGAACTTGATATCTCTTGCACATGAAAGCGTAGAAAGAAGTTCAACTTCCAAAGAAAATATTCGGCTTAGTATGCTACAGGTTTCTTGTCTTTCAGTAATACAGTGTAAGTACAAAACGTGTCATAATTACTATCCACAGAGCTCACAGTTAGAGACAAGAGGAGCTTAGCAAGTTGCAAGAATGGTGTTAGAAGCGAACGGAGATTATAAGATGTGAAACTTGAGTCGTACAGAATTTGGAAAAAGATGTGAGTGATGAACGAAAAGTGTGCTCAGGATAATGGTGTGTGATACGAGTAATGCAGAGTAATTGTGGGGAGGGAAAGTAGTAGTGAAACTCGCAAGTAATAGTGGGTTACAGAAGGAATATTGGTTTCTGGAGGGAAGAATGTGCTGTGGAAGAAATAATGAAGTGTGGAAGGAGTAGCGAGGTGAAGAGTTGACTGTGGGTTGCGGAAGGAATAGCGGGGAGTTGAAAGAATAATGGGATGTGGAAGGAACAGTAAGGTATGTAATGGTTAATGGAGTATAGGGGGAATAGTGAGGTGTGGAGGGAAGAGTTTGGTGTGAATACACAGGGTGGTCCATTGATCGTGACCGGGCCAAATATCTCACGAAATAAGCGTCAAACGAAAAAAACTGCAAAGAACAAGACTTGTCTAGCTTGAAGGGGGAAACCAGATGGCGCTAGGGTTGGCCCGCTAGAGAGTGCTGCCATAGATCAAACGGATATCAAGTGCTTTTTTAAAAATAGGAACCTCCATTTTTTATTACATATTCGTGTAGTACGTAAAAAATATGAATGTTTTAGTTGGACTACTTTTTTCGCTTTGTGATAGATGGCGCTGTAATAGTCACAAATATATGGCTACCAATTTTAGACGAAAAGTTGGTAACAGGTAGGTTTTTTAAATTAAAATACAGAACGTAGGTCCGTTTGAACATTTTATTTAGGTTGTTCCAATGTGACACATGTACCTTTGTGAACTTATCATTTCTGAGAACGCATGCTGTTACAGCGTGATTACCTGTAAATACCACATTAATGCAATAAATACTCAAAATGATGACCGTCAACCTCAATGTATTTGGCAATACGTGTAACGACATTTCTCTCAACAGCGAGTAGTCCTTCCGTTATGTTCGCACATGCATTGACAATGCGCTGACGCATGTTGTCAGGCGTTGTCGGTGGATCACAATAGCAAATATCTTTCAGCTTTCCCCACAGAAAGAAATCCGGGAACGTCAGATTCGGTGAACGTGCGGGCCATGATATGGTGCTTCGACGACCAATCCACCTGTCACGAATTGCCTTTTCCGCAATTCAATACCGATTCAACCGCACGCGAACTGTGTGCCGGACATCCATCATGTTGGAAGTACATCGCCATTCAGTCATGCAGTGAAACATCTTGTAGTAACATCGGTAGAACATTACGTAGGAAATCAGCTTACATTGCACCATTTAGATTGCCATCGATAAAATGGGGGCCAATTATCTTTCCTCCCACAAAGCCCCACCGTACATTAACCCGCCAAGGTCGCTGATGTTCCACTTGTCGCAGCCATCGTGGATTTCCCGCTGACCAACAGTGCATATTATGCCCGTTCACGTTACCGCTGTTGGTGAATGACGCATCGTTGCTAAATAGAACGCGTGCAAAAAATTTGTCATCGTCCCGTAATTTCTCTTGTGCCCAATGTCAGAACTGTACACGACGTTCAAAGTCGTCGCCATGCAATTCCTGGTGGCCAGAAATATGGTACGATTGCAATCGATGTTGATGAAGCATTCTCAACACCGACGTTATTGAGATTCCCGATCTCGCGCAGTTTTTCTGCTACTGATGTGCGGATTAGCCGCAACAGCAGCTAAACCGCCTACTTGGGCATCATCATTTGTTACAGGTCGTGGTTGTCGTTTCACATGTGGCTGAACACTTCCTGTTTCCTTAAATAACGTAACTGTCCGGCGAACGGTCCGGACACTTGGATGATGTCGTCGAGGTTACCGAGCAGCATTCATAGCACACGCCCGTTGGGCATTTCGATCACAATAGCCATACATCAACAGGATATCGACCTTTTCCGCAATTGATAAACGGTCCATTTTAACACTGGTAATGTATCACGAAGCAAATACCGTCCGCACTGGCGGAATGTTACGCGATACTACGTACTTAAACGTTTGTGACTATTACAGCGCCATCTATCACAAAGCGCAAAAAGTGGTCCAACTAAAACATTCATATTCCTTTACGTACTACACGAATATGTAATAAAAATGGGGGTTCCTATTTCAAAAAACGCAGTTGATATCCGTTTGACCTATGGCAGCGCCTCTAGCGGGCCGACCATAGCGCCATCTGGTTTCCCCCTTCAAGCTAGACAAGTTTCGTTCTTTGTAGTTTTTTCGTTTGATGCTTATTTCGTGGGATATTTGGCCCGGCCACTATCAATGGACCACCCTGTGATGGGATGTGTAGGAAATGGGTACTTTGGAATGAGTAATGAGATATGGAAGAAATAATGTGGGGTGTGAAAGGCATAGTGTGGTGAGGGCTAATAATGGTGTGGAACGAATAGTGGAGTGTGGAATGAGTACTGGGGTAGTGGTGTGGAAGGAAGAGTGGGGTGTGGATCTGGAAGGAATAACAGGGTGTGGAAAGAATGGGTAGTGTGGAAGGAATTATGACATGTGAAGACAGTGTGTGGACGCTCTGGGTTGCAGAGAGAACATGGTATGGATGGTTTGGGATGTGGAGGGATCTGGTTACAGAGGGAATGGGAGAAGTGGAGGGCACGGGCTCCTGAGGATATTTACATCTACATCTACTTATATACTCCGCCACCCACCATACGGTGCGTGGCGGAGGGTACCTCGTACCACAACTAGCATCTTCTCTCGCTGTTCCACTCCCAAACAGAACGAGGGAAAAATGACTGCCTATATGCCCTTGTACGAACCCTAATCTCTCTTATCTTATCTTTGTGGTCTTTCCGCGAAATATAAGCGGAAGTAAAACTGTACTGCAGTCAACCTCAAATGCTGGTTCTCTAAATTTCCTCAGTAGCGATTCACGAAAAGAATGCCTCCTTTCCTTCAGAGACTCCCACCCAAGTTCCTCAAGCATTTCCGTAACACTCGCGTGATGATCCAACCTACCAGTAACAAATCTAGCAGCCCGCCTCTGAACTGGTTCTATGTCCTCCCTCAATGCGACCTGATAGGGATCGCAAACGCTCGAGCAGTACTCAAGAATAGGTCGTATTAGTGTTTTATAAGCGGTCTCCTTTACAAATGAACCACATCTTCCCAAAATTCTACCAATGAACCGAAGACGACTATCCGCCTTCCCCACAACTGCCATTACAAGCTTGTCCCACTTCATATCGCTCTGCAATGTTTAATGTGCAGAGTAAGGTTTTTGAGAAGAAAGGCAGTTGGAATCTGAAGAACAGTACACATGGCGAATTTAAGTCGTGTATCGATGCTAGAGGCGTGCTCAGGTTCTAGGCATTAAACAGTGTACTGTTTTAAAATGTTATGTACCAGTTATCAATAGAAGAATTCTTGCTTCTAGTTCAACCAGCAACCTGAGCTGGTGCTGCTGGACTGCTCAAAGCTGCAGCTGGGCCGCGGCCGGCTGGACGATAGCGTGGCGGCCTTCCGGCGCCGCCTCGAGCTGTTCCGGGAGCACACGCTGCCCGTGCTCAAGACGCTGGACTCGGAGGGCCGGCTGGCCATCGTGGACGGCGACACGGACACGCCGCCGGTGCAGCAGGAGTTCCACAGCCTGCTGATGGCCAAGGTGGAGGCGCTGCGCCGCACCGGCGGCATGATCGTGCCGCAGCTGCAGCCGCAGCAGCAGACCCTGCTCACGGACCTGGAGGCGCAGCCCGAGATCAACTCCGTCAGCCGCATCGTCCAGCAGCAGCAGCAGCAGCAGCAGCAGCAGCAGCTCCAGCAGACCCAGCTGCCGCACCAGCCCCACTACCAGCCGCACGCCAACGGGGTCGTCCGACCCTCCAGGGACACCATCCGCGACATGTATGCCCACGTGGAGAACTACAATGGAGATGTACACTTGTGAAACACGCTGCGCAGTAGTGGATGAGCAGCTTCTGGTTCCCAGAGAACCTCCAATGCTGTTCACCCTCACAAGATAATGCTGTCGCCAGATCCCTTAGAAGTACCATTCGTGGCATCAGAACTAACATCGAATCTGGTACATTGATCTTTCAAGACAGGGGAAGCGTGAGTTTTATCTGTGATTAATGTTATTTGGACTATTGTGCAGGGCATAAAATGTGATACTCAGCATTCGTTGGATCATTTGTAAGTTTAAGACTATGGATGTGAACTCCGCTGGCGCCACACGATAGTTTTGGGACTGGACTCACTAGAAGAGGCAGTTCTCTTCAAATTCTGACGAATAAGCTCAATGTTTCACATGCAGTTTATGTCTGAAGTACAGCTTTTCCTAGGCTCTCTCGTGGTAGCTACGTAATACGTCCACACATTTCGAGAATTATGACAGTAATTGATTGACTTTGGGTGGACTGTTCACTTTACAAGAGCGTTTAACAAGAGTGGCAACATCACAAGTCACATCTTCTGACCATTGACATTCGGAAAGCCGTAAGGTGAACTAACTCTAGTTCAAGCACTAGAGCCCCTGAGTCTCCACAGATAGCATCCAGAAACAAATGCATAGAAGCACGTTAGACATCACTTTATTAGCCAAAATCCAAATGGAATCACCAGACCCTATACAGTGTGATCGGGCTGATAAATATTTCATATTTGATACAGTAAAAGTTCTTTATAGTGAAGTGATAAAGCAAGAATAACAATAATCTGTTACTTAAGTAACGGGCTACTAAAATGAATATTCGTATCGGTTGTCTCCAAAATAAAGCGCACAATACGAATGGATCAATACTTCTGCTTAATCCAGGTATCTCGTCGTAGCTTTACTACATTTTTTCTACAATATTTGTTTCCGACTATTCCTAAGGGCTTAGCGTTCAACAATGATTAAAATATTAATTCAAGGGGTAACTTCAGCCTTGAAAGTTTGTGAAATCGTTGTGGAAATAACAATGATTCTCGTCGTTGCGATTTTCTGTATTTATTGTACAAATTCAATGAGTTATGTTGTCTCTGCACAGAGAAGGGAATTTGTATTGAATTTTAAGACACACATCTGCAACATTATTAATTTTGAGTGAGATGCAGCCATTGATAACTGATAACCCAGGTTTTCAAGTGCCTTCAGTAACATGAAGTCTCTACCTCAATAGTGTCAGTGAACGGAAAAATAGTTCTTATCAAGTCAAAATTTTGCAAATAAATTATAAATCCGATATGAAACTCGTCACAACGCGAAAGCATGACCTGAAACTTGCTAGAAATTAATCGAAATAGGACTGCTTGATTCAAGATCTACAACGACAAATTGTTTCTGTGCACGTAGAATACTACTTTCAAGTGAACCTAACGGCCATAAAGAAACAACAAATCAAAATCAAATGGATATACTCATTGACGAGCCTCTGCGAGTCCTTACCAGAGAGCAGGGAATGTGAACTGATACTGTCAGTGATGTATTTTGCTTACGTTTTTGTGTAATAGTTATATAAGCCATGCGATACTTAAGTGGATCGGACAGCTGTAGCTTTCATTAAAGGACAAATAAAATGATGATGGTGCTGAATGAGAGACTGAAAGAGTTCTAATAGTAATACAAATGTATTACTGCTGGTGCTGAAAAAGATATTGAAAGAGTGTTAGCACGTGAGATCGTCTTGAGCGTTAACTTTAATTTCAGGGGAAATATACGCTATATTTGACTCGTGTCTGCGGTTGGACAGTAGTGAAGTTTATGTATTTCTTTTTCTCATTACAAATAAGTAATAACTTTTTTCTGTGTGTTCACTTTCTCAGATATTTACAAATGTGTTCGTATTTCATTGGCTTAAGTCCTACACGTCTGTGTGCTCACATTGAAAAGTAGTTGGCGACACAGATCAAAATATGTCCTTCCCTCCGTCTGCTCAAGAACGACCTCCCGCGAAACCTAGAGCGTGCGCCGCTCTCAAGTCATTCATCGATGATCCCAGGCGAGATCTCGTTACTTCCGAGCACAACGCACAAAATGCATCTTTATTCCCATGTCTAACGGTCTGAAGCTGGAAAACTGGCACACTTGACTTTTCAGTGTGAAGCTTTGAGACGGTACACTATGCTGTCTGGGAATGATATTCAGCAATATTATCACAGAATCCAGCGACCATCCCAAGAACCTGTAATGAAGTTTTAAAATTAGGTATTGAATGACGTGTTATAGGCTGCTAGATCTGAGATATATCCCTAAAACTTCAGCTTGAAGCACGGTTGTAAAAATTTAAATGTGTATTTTAATTAAAGAAAAATATGTTAGTGTGCTGTACAATGGGGTCACAGGAAATATACGTGACAGGGGTACAGCAGAATGAGTGGTTTTATAATAGTTATTACATTAAAATTTTATAATTTGTACAAATATCGGACAAAATAAAAGCAATGTTTCCTCTATTTTGCAACATAGATGTAAAGTGTTACAATAAAAATCAAATAACAGTTTGGTTTCCATTTTACTTCTTCCTTCTTTCTTGCGCTGGCAACGTGAAACTCATTACACCAGCTTCGTTTGTATATGTTACCTTAATATGTAGTTTTCTGACCATGTGTATTTGAGTGCTTAGAAACAAACTTAAGAATGCTCCCACCTGTATGTCAGACAGCTTCACTGATCGTAACGTACGAACATAGGATCTCTACCACACAATAATAGACACACTATAATGTTACTCATGTTACTTAGCTACGGCAGAAATTGTGAGCGGTTGAAAATTGTTATTGTAAGCTGGTTGTCAATATTTCTGCGATAAATTGCAATATGTAGCGATTGCGTTGTTCATCCCTGGTAAAAGAAAAACCTCACGTTGCTTTATTTGTGACATGGAAATACAAAGTAAGAGGAGAACCAAATGTTGCTGTTGTGGTCTTCAGTCCTGAGACTCGTTTGATGCAGCTCTCCATGCTACTCTATCCTGTGCAAGCTTCTTCATCTCCCAGTACCTACTGCAGCCAACATCCTTCTGAATCTGCTTAGTGTATTCATCTCTTGGTCTCCCTCTACGATTTTTACCCTCCACGCTGCCCTCCAATACTAAATTGGTGATCCCTCGATGCCTCAGAACATGTCCTACCAACCGATCCCTTCTTCTAGTCAAGTTGTGCCACAAGCTCCTCTTCTCCCCAATTCTATTCAATACCACCTCATTAGTTATGTGATCTACCCATCTAATCTTCAGCATTCTTCTGTAGCACCACATTTCGAAAGCTTCTATTCTCTTCTTGTCCAAACTATTTATCGTCCACGTTTCACTTCCATACATGGCTACACTCCATACAAATACTTTCAGGAACGACTTCCTGACACTTAAATCTACACTCGATGTTAACAAATTTCTCTTCTTCAGAAACGCTTTCCTTGCCATTGCCAGTCTACATTTTATATCCTCTCTGCTTCGACCATCATCAGTTATTTTGCTCCCCAAATAGCAAAACTCCTTTACTACTTTAAGTGTCTCATTTCCTAATCTAATTCCCTCAGCATCACCCTACTTAATTAGACTACATTCCATCATCCTCGTTTTGCTTTTGTTGATGTTCATCTTATACCCTCCTTTCAAGACACTGTCCATTCCGTTCAACTGCTCTTCCAAGTCCTTTCCTGTCTCTGACAGAATTACAATGTCATCGGCGAACCTCATAGTTTTTATTTCTTCTCCGTGGATTTCAATTCCTACATATGAAACAAAATAAACAAAGCTACCTCTACCTCTGTCTTATACAAACTATACTAACCATCTGATCAGCAGAAAATCAACTGTCAGAGTAACAAATCGAAATTTGTTTGTATGTGGCTAACAAACATTAGGAACATTATCTGCCTAAAGTATGATTAAACTGTTGCAAGTAAGGAATAAATACACCGTCCCTCAAAATTACAATACAGGACTGAATCACATCAATTAAACCTTCAAAATCCAAAAACATAAACAAAAATCAACTGTAGAAGTCATACACATAAATATAGGTGAAATAGAAACATATTAAGAAAAATATTGTATATTATACTTTGTGAAAGAGAGCAATCAGTGTCTCTGCTACCCAGTTATAAAAGAAATTAGAAATGTTCTGTTTATGGCACAGTTATTTTTCTTTGGAGGTTGACGTGACTGTCTCTATAGATCGAAAGAAATCAAATGCCTCGGTTTTCATCACAGTGATTAATCAAACACCATGCACTATTTGAAGAAGTCTTCAAATAAGAATTCACTACCTACCTCACTTCAACACATGATCTACCACCCCTTAGCATACTATTATTTTCGTTTTTGGTCATCTGCCTCCATGCATCAGAAAATAATAATTAATCGGCAAACGGCAACAGAAACAGCAAAATACACCAAAACAACGTTATTTATTGCAGAACGATTGATTTTGTATCATCGACGAGCGCAGAAGACTAACTGCCCTGTGTGTACTTTGTTGACATGATGTAAAACACCCAACAGAATCACTGTCTGCTATATTGACTCAATGTTTTCATGTTACACTCGGTCTCGTACACGACAGACCACAGTGGGCGACGTGCTATCGCTGCTCAGCTTATTATATATTACTGCATCTGCTCTAGAACGGAGTGCGGCAGTTCTCACACCTTTACTCACCAGCAAGGAAATCTTCAAAGATTTTTGTTTTATAGGCAGTAGGCCGTTGTCCAAGGTATATTTCTCTGCGTAGCGTTTCATTTTACAACGTTGGAACATCATTAGAGGCTATTCAGACTCAGCAAGTACAAACAAGCTCCGTAAGACACGTCGGTGCGACTGCTAGATCTGTGGCACAGGCCTGATGACGTCACGAACCAGTCACTGCGTGAATACATTCGGCTTGCTGAGCTTGTTTGAGTGTGTTAACTGCTTTCGAATATGAGTCGCTTCTGATGATGTCTTCACCGTTGGAAGAAGAAAACTTTTGGCAGAGAAATATGCCTTTGACCGTGGCACAAAACAAATATCACCAAGGGTGCAAATACGCTCGAGAAAGCCTGGCACTGAATTATTATTTTCGTAACATAGGCACACTGAAGCTCATGTGAAAGTAACAGAAGCACAAGTATTTTCTGAAAATTTTATTCGCAACGGTATCGCACACCCTGCCACTTTGCTACAACATGTCATACCTTAAACGACACGTTTTGTGAATATTTTTAATGCGATGTGTCCTTTAAACTGCATACTTTTGTAATATGCAAGGGCAAATACGATATCCACCAAAAACAGCATTTTAGTTTCGCAAGCATTGAAATCGAGATTGCGTTGGGTGATTGGCTTTCGTCAGACAATCAGAGCAGAGGAGTCGTAGTCTTATTAGCCAACCACAGCAGAGTTCGAACACAGGATAGAAGATCTTGTCGGCCAATCTCAGCATCACTGCTTCGTCGCATAAACACACAAACGCAAGGAAAAACATTAAAAATGAAGTACGAATAAAACAGAAACTAGTAACATTGCAAATACAATCAATGTATTAACAAGGCCCCAGGGGCAGACAACATTCCGTTAGAACCACTGGAAGCCTTGGGAGAGCCAGCCATTATAAAACTCCTCCACATTGTGAGCAAGGTGAATGAGACAGGCGAAACACCCTCAGACTTCAAGAAGAATATAACAATCCCAGTGCCAAACAAAGCGGGTCCTAACACGTGAAAATTACGGAACTATCAGTTTAATTAGTCATGGTAGAAAATAATAACACTAATTCTTTACAGAAGAATGGAAAAATTGTACAGAAGTCGACCTCGGGAAAGATCATTTTGAATTTCGGAGAAATGTAGAAACACACGAGGCAATACTGACCCTACAATGTCTCTTAGAAGATAGGTTAAGGAAAGGCAAACCTACGTGTATAGCATCTGTAGACTTAGAGAAAGCTTTTGACAATATTGATTGGAATACATTCTTTGAGATTCTGAGGATAGCAGGGGTAAAATACAGGGAGTGAAAGGCTATTTACAAATTGTACAGAAACCAGACAGCAGTTGTAATAGTCGAAGAGTGGTCGGCGAGCTGTGGTTGAGAAGAGCGTAGAAGAGGGGTGTAGCTTATTCCCGATATTGTTCAGTCTGTGCATTTAACAAGCAATCACTGAAACAAGAGAAAAATTTGGAGTAGGAATTAAAGTTCAGGGAGAAAAAATAAAAGCTTTGAGGTTTGCCGATGACGTTGAAAAATCTTTGTATTGCTGCATGCTGGCAGTTTATAGGTGTTTCACTCTAAAATAACCATATTTTTGAGGAGAAGAAACTTTAATCTATACTCGGTCAGACATTTTATTTCCAAGGGTAGACCGTCAACGATTTTTGCAGTTGCGTATTTCTTCACTGTCTGTGCCGAAGTTAAATAATGATCATTTTTCCTTCTAGTGTTGTTCTTGTGAATATCTCTGTTACTCTCAAACACAGGTAGATAGATAATAACAAATTTCGTAACTGCTAAGACCACAACAAACGAAATAGTGGAAGATGCGTTTGCAATAGAACAGGACTATTTCTGAAAGGTGAATATTGTGGGGATATTTTATAACCTGAAATGAAAATAGGACAGAAAAACTTAACGTACAACAGTTAAGACTGAGTTATGAGGTTCTCAAGTTCATACACATATAAATTTTATAATATGTAAAAGATTTCGAACATGGTTCATGGTAAAGCCACGTGGAGTCGTGGGGATTAATCTGTTAAATCAGAACATGAGACTTGCAGAGCACTTCTCGCATTTGCCACCGTATAATATTGCGTAAGCCCCATAACACTTCTTCGAAGCAACTGTTCCACGCCCTCTAGAGGTGCGTTCGCAACAGATTCGCCTGGAAAGCTTGAAAAGTTCTATTTGGTGACACTTGTTTATCTTCTTCTTCATTTAAGTAATTAAACGTCTGTGTATATAAGTATATTTCAACCAAACATGGAAATATCTTTAGCAGCTTGATTTTACAGTTAAGAAGATTCTTCTTGTTGCAATATTTTGTAAAAGTCTTGTAAATGTTGGAAATGAACACTCAAATTCTTGAGCTGAATGTTACACTGTAGGTGTGCCAGCTCAAGCTTGTATTGGTGGTGTACATCAGCAGCCAAAAGCGAGAACGGCCCGACAGATAAGCCACAATTAGTCATGTGATGTCTTGGTACTTCTTTAAAAGTTCTTCATTTAGTGCTGCAACTACTGAAACACAGTCGGCCATGTCTGCTCCAAACTGGTTTCCATGAGTTTTGGAAATTGGATGATATCCCAGAAAGAGCAGTAATTTGATTTCTGCACTGGTATAATTTTTGTTGGAAAGCATCAGTCGTGACTTCCTTATCTGTACTCAAATTATCCTCTTATACTGAGAAGTTTAAAAATTGAAATATTTAATCATGTTGGACATAAAACAGGAGTGAGAAATCCACTGAGGGTAAAAAATAAGCTTGACTGTTCACTTTTGCAGTCGTCTCTATGGAAGTCGCAAAGTCTTGAATAGTTCATAATGTCATTCTTTTTGGCTGTTATTGCAATGGGGTTCCAAACAGGCTACTTTTTGAAACTTCCTGGCAGATTAACACTGTGTGCCGGACCCAGACTCGAACTCGGGACCTTTGCCTTTCGCACGCAAGTGCTCTACCAACTGAGCTACCCAAGCACGACTCATGCCCTGTCCTCACAGCTTTACTTCTGCCAGTACCTCGCCTCCAACCTTTCAAACTTTACAGAAGCTCTTCTGCATACCTTGCAGAACTAGCACTCCTGGAAGAAAGGATATTGCGGAGACATGGCTTAGCCACAGCCTGGAGGATGTTTCCAGAATGAGATTTTCACTCTGCAGCGGAGTGTGCACTGATGTAAAACTTCCTGGCAGATTAAAACTGTGTGCCGGACTGAGACTCGAACTCGGGACCTTTGCCTTTCGCGGGCAAGTACTCTACCAACTGAGCTACCCAAGCACGACTCACGTCCAGTCCTCACAGCTTTACTTCTGCAAATACCTCGTCTCCTACTTCCCTAACCTTACAGAAGCTCACCTGCGAACCATGCAGAACTAGCACTCCTGAAAGTATGGATATTGCGGCGACGTGGCTTAGCCACAGCCTGGAGGATGTTTCCAGAATGAGATTTTCACTCTGCAGCGGAGTGTGCGCTGATATGAAACTTCCTGGCAGATTAAAACTGTGTGCCGGACCGAGACTCGAACTCGTGCTTGGGTAGCTCAGTTGGTAGAGCACTTGCCCGCGAAAGGCAAAGGTCCCGAGTTCGAGTCTCGGTCCGGCACTCAATTTTAATCTGCCAGGAAGTTTCATATCAGCGCACACTCCGCTGCAGAGCGAAAATCTCATTCTGGAGGCCACTTCTTGCTTGAATTAATGTGGTGGCGTATCAAACATTTCTCATGGCCGTCAAACGATATGAAGAGGTAATGGCAGTGCATTAAACGATGAGGCTTCTCTACTTCCTTGACAAGGTATACCTAGAAAGGTGCATGTTAAATGACCTCTTTCGAATCCTCAGTCACATTATTCCTTTATCTCGCGGGGCTATCTTTGCCGATATTTTACAAAGATGGTTTCAGTAACCAACATCGATTAAGACAATTATGATCTTTAGGGTGTCTCTATCTGCGATGTTTGCTGAAACTTTGATCACGCGTTCCCGGGAAACTGGCCAGTCAGCGCTTAGGCGGTTTGGAAGCACGCTGGCTAAATGCTTTTCAAATTTACTTGTTCCAGTGCTACGCGGAGACGGCTCGTTGGTGTTAAATCTGGTTGCCGTGAGATTGTAATTCTTTGTGAGATCGATCCATTTATTGCTGTATTCTGAGATTTTGTTTATATGCAGTGGTACACAGAATGGCCAAAACGAAACTTTCGTAACTTGAGCCAGTGTAGATGAAAAACTATTTATCGTATGGGTAGCCATCTTTACAGGGATGGTGTTCAGACTGCGCGCTGCAGGATTTGTGTCGCTTGTAGTATTAGTGTCATGACTTGCCGGGTTAACCGCTGGTACTGGTACGGCAACAAAGGAGGGACTCGTAGCCCAAGGGCATGCGGCGTGAACGGCACACGTTACTTTGATCTCCTTCGCCAACATGAGATCTCTTGCCTACGGGAGACAGGTGCTTCGAACTCATCTGTTTTGATGCAGGATGGAGCTCCATCTCACATCTCCCGAGTTCACTCGGTTACTTCGTAATATTTGTGGAGGAAACAAAATCATTGGCCGAACGGTCCAAACTGCGTCGCCACAGATATTATTGTATTTCAGTCAGTGTGATTTCTGGCTGTGGGATTACCTGACGGGCAGAGTTTGTCTACGAGACAGTAACACATGTTGGAGGCTGAAGATCAGTACAGCGAGGAAGGTAGCCAACATGCCATCTGAGATGTTTCGGGTGGCATTACAGCAGTCTCTAGTGCGGTTCCAGACTGTCGTGGATGTATATGATCATCCGTTGAGCAACGTTTGTAACCTGGAAGTAAATATGGAACGCAATTAACAAATGTTAATGCCTCATGTGGAAATTACACTGAAGACTCAAAGAAACTGGTATATCTGTCTAATATCGTGTAGCGCCCACGCGACCACGCAGAAGTGCCGCAGCACGACGTGGCATGGACTCGACTAATGTCTGATGTAGTGCTGGAGGGAACTGACACTATGAATCCTGCAGGGCTGTCCATAAATCTGTAAAAGTACGAGGAGATGGAGATCTCTTCTGAATAGCACGTTGCAAGGCACTCCAAATATGCTCAATAATGTTCATGTCTGGGAAGTTTGGTAGCCAGCGGAAGAGTTTAAACTCAGAAGAGTGTTTGAGTGTTTCTGGAGCCACTCTGTAGCAATTCTGGACGCTTGAGGTGTCGCATTCTCATGCTGAAATTGCCCAAGTTCGTCGGAATGCACAATGGACATGAATGGATGCAGGTGATCAGATACGATGCTTACGTACGTGCCACCTATCAAGAGTCGTATCTAGACGTATCAGGGTCCCATATCACTCCAATTGCATGTGCCCACACCATTACAGGGACTCCACCAGCTTGAAAAGTCCCCTGCTGATATGCAGCGTCCATGGATTGATGAGGTTGTCTCCATACCCGTACACGTCCAACCGCTCGATACAACTTGAAACGAGACTCGTCCGAACAGGCGACATGTTTCCAGTCATCAACAGTACAATGTCGGTGTTGACTAGGCCAGGCGAGGCGTAAAGCTTTGTGCCGTGCAGTCGTCGAGAGTATACGAGTGGGCCTTCGGCTCCGAAAGCCTATATCGATGATGTTTCGTTGAATGGTTCACACGCTGACACTTGTTAATGGTCCAGCGTTGGAATCTGCAGCAATTTACGGAAGCGATGCACTTCTGTCACCTTGAACGTTTTTCTTCAGTCGTCTTTGGTCCCGTTCTTGCACGGTCTTTTTCCGGCCGCGGTGATGTCGGAGATTTGATATTTTACCAGATTTCTGATATTCACGGTACACCCGTGAAATGGTTGTACGGAGAAGTCTCCACTTCATCGCTACCTCGGGGATACTGTGTCGCCGGCCGGAGTGTCCTTGCTGTTCTATGCGCTACAGTCTGGAACCGAGCGACCGCTACGGTCGCAGGTTCGAATCCTGCCTCGGGCATGGATGTGTGTGATGTCCTTAGGTTAGTTAGGCTTAATTAGGTCTAAGTTCTAGGTGACTGATGACCTCAGAAGTTAAGTCGCATAGTGCTCAGAGCCATTTGAACCATTTGATACTGTGTCCCATGGCTCGCGCGCCGACTAAAAGACGACGTACAAGCTCACTTAAATCTTGATAACCTGCCATCGTAGCAGCAGTAACCGATCTAACAAGTGCGCCAGACACGTGTTGTCATATAGGCGCCGTATTCTGCCTGTTTACATACCTCTGCATTTGAATATGCATGCCTATACCAGTTTTTTTGGTGCTTAAGTATAGAACGTGCTTCTTTCAATGGTTTATTCCTTATTTCCCTTCCTCATGTCCTTACCAGTGTTACTAAAAACTTTCATTGTCCTATGAGCACTCGTCTTTCATGCTGGCCCTCTCAAGTGCTGAAAGTTTAATTATAGGCACCCTGTGCTATTAAATCACTCGAAAGATGCTCATAGTCTACAGATAGGTCTGAATTGGTTTCGTTCTCCTCAACGAGAGCGATGATGTTTTCATACGGGTGGAGTTGCAAACCATTTGCGCCTTTATGAAGTCAGCAGATACGAAACGTGTGATAGAATCGAGCTTCTGTCACTTAATCCGAAACATTATACAGGCGTTTCTATCATATTTCCCCTCAGTTTAGTTGATATAGTGATTTACTGCGAGTCGTGTGTTGAACTAATTTCTTTTAATGGAGCTAAATTCCATCTGTCGGTTCGCCTGTCTTTGTGATACCAAGGAGTCAGGTGTGAAGACGTTCATTCAATTCTGGGTCAATTATATAACTTAAATTCAACTACCGTTTTTCCATTCGATCTTTCTGATCCATTTGTTGAATATTTAAATGCGCACTGGAACAATCGTTGTCCGCCTCCATTTAGTGATCGCCTGCTATGAGACACTGGCTTTCCCTCAGCTCGCTGTTGCGTTTGACGAGCTTCATTAAATGTTTCATTTTTCAGATATTGTCCCCAACTTCTAGGAATAAATATCCCGTTCAAATGCGCGCAGTTCCACTTGACAAAATGGGTCCTCACGACGGACGCTGGTTGGAGCGGGAGTGACGCTGTAGCTGTAGTATATGTATTCTTGTCTCACAAGCTATTTGATACAGAGATTTGTGTGAGGGTGTTTAGCACGACTTGGCAAACGGTGCATATTCAAATCTTCCGATGTGAAACATCATTTAATTGACTTTCAGTGGCAATGCTAGCAGTTATTGTGATAATAATAAAGATAATTATTATAATTATAATTATAATAATTTCGTGTGGCGTTAGTGGCTTGGTGTGAGTCTTTCTATTGGACACCATTGTGCACCATCCCATAACGGTGTTTTTCGACAGACATGCTGCCCCGTAAACATTTTTCATTCTCACGTGGATGTCTACCAGTGTTGCAGGCAAGAAAAAAATAACAGCATGTTGGTCCTGTATGTTTGCGTTTGGTAATAACGTCGTCATAGTTCACCTTTCTGCGTTTACCGCACGCACACTGGAAAGACACGAAAGCCAAACTGATCTCTTGGCAGCATGTCGGTGCTTATACACCCACATTGGAGTCGCACTACACTACATATATAATACAGCAACTACCTCAAACGGAAACATTTTGATCGCCTCTTGTACAATCGGGGATAGGAGACCTACAGTTCAACGTGAAATCCAAATCATGTGACGTTACACGGTTGAGAGGTGAAGGCTAAGTTAAAACACAGACTTAAAAATCCGTCGGCCGACTTGGATTCGACTCTGCGACCTCTTAGTTTGCAGGAAGTCGCTCTATCGCTAGACTACCGCGCCTTATGGTATGGGGTCTACATCGCACAGCACGGTTTGGAACAGTCTGTAAATTTCGCCAGTTGCCTGAATGCCTAAATTACACTGGAATGCTGCACCATCACCTTGTACATAGCAGGTACGCTTAAATGCCTGTTCTTTCACTAACACAGGGATGAAGTAATGACTAATGGATAGTTATAGAAGTACTACCTCCACATTCGCTACTGTTCTTTCTGTGTAAATCAGATTGGAATAATCGCCTTCGCTGAACGTTTACATGGCTAAGACACTTCTGCCCTTGCAATTAACAGATGGCCTAATTTCAATCACATACACACTGTCACACATATACAAACAGATACAAACATAAAATTAGAACAGTATTTATGTAATTATTTAAGGAGATACGTTATGTCACGGTTTAGACGGAGTTGCTGTTTCATTGAAGTTGCTAGTGTTAATTTTCTTATGCAAAATTAGTGATGTTTAACATGTTATCAATTTTTTGACTCTACTGAACGATCTGTACGACAGTTTACCAGGGCTACGAAGCATTTCTTGCAATTTTGTCCATTTCGTCTACAGTGACCGTAGATACTGACATTCAGATTACTCCTTTCTTCTATAAAGTGTTCAGTGAAATGAAACAGCCTTCATTATTATTTCAGTTTTTAATTTAAAGTATTGTTAAAGCAGATATTAACTATTAAAAACTGGACCATAGTTAGAAACTTATGCTCCGACTATGCTTCATTTCACGTATCTTATGATGACACAGTTCTTTTTCTGTTCATTTCAGGAGGAACTGAAAGAAAGATATTATTTGGAGCATTTTTGTTTTATAATTTATGAAATTTAAGTACCAATATATAGTAAAATAAGGGGTACAGTTTTTCATTTGCCCCATACACCTTAGAGTTCTTTTACAGAATGTAATTCGTTTATTGAAGTTGAATCTTGCAGTTGAATTTTGCAAATTACATCAGATTCTTTGCACATAAGATTCCTTTAATTAGGCCAAATTCACATTATACGCTACTTGCCACACAACTAGTTTCAGCCCCAGTTCTGCACATTTAGTTTCTCTACTTATCCAGACTTCATCCTCATATTTGACAATGACAAAAATCTTAATTTTAGAAATATAGTCTGCCTTGTGCAAATTTCCGTGAAACGTTAGTCTATCGTGTCTGGGGCATAAGGATGATATGGCCTACCACCTATTCTCTTTTGATCCAATTTTTTTTTTTTGTAGTTTCTTGATTTACGTTTTCTGTGATATCCCTAAATCATTCTGGAAAATGCTGGGATGGTTCCTTTGAAAGGGCACAGAAAACTTTCTTCCTCATCCTTCCCTAATCCAATGGGACCAATGACTTCCCTGTTTGGTCTCCTACCCCACATCAATCAATCAACCCTCGTTATTTGCTTTAGTATAACCATATAGTTTAAAATTTGGGACTATAGTTATCTCTTAAGTTTAATGTTTTATAAAATACTATATAATGCAAATTTAAGAAAGAAATTGTGACAGAGCATTGCTAATAATGAGAAATAAGAATAATACACAGAATTATTTTAATTTCCTTATCTGTTTGTAATCTCACACTATACTTTTCAACAAAATGAAAACCATTCACTCTTCAAGGTAGTTCAACAGCAATCAACGGCTTCTATGAAAACCGATACAGTAATTTGGCAGTTTCATAGAGTGCAATACCTATAGGATTTCAAAATGCAACACTGAGGAATGTAGGCAAAAATTATACAGGTCTAAACTACAATGATACTCGAGACTGACAGCTTGGACCATAGCTTTGTGACCAGACCACAGTCATGAAAAATTATAGTTCATAAGTAGTGCTAACGAGACAGAAGCTGTAACGTGAAAGGGCTGTTGCAAGATTACTATTGCTGTGTGTGCTTTCGGATATGCCGAGTGGTGCTACTATTAATGTGTATTGATGCATATACCACAATTAAACTAATATCCATAAAAACAAGGTTACATTACCAAGAAATGAGAATTGTATTGTGGACTTAAACACATTTCAGATGGCATTTTAAATGTGACTGGCTGAGTTGATTCACAAACTATATAGTTTTCGATTACAACACTGGATGCCTGTACGATAATATATTTGACTTGCATGGCGTCAAGTTAATTTAAACTTTCACTTTCCAAATAACGTTTTCTTTGATCCTCACAGAAAATGAATGGACAATAGCTAATCCGTTCACAGTCTATCTTCTCAAAACACAATATACTGATGAAGAGACACTCTCTTATTCATGGTTCACATGTCCGCTGGAGCTCCGTCTCTCCCCCTTTTTAGTCAAAATAAAGCCATTATCTACCTCGCACATCACACATTATCTACCTCGAACACAAAAAATGGCTCTGAGCACTATGGGACTTAACTTCTAAGGTCATCAGTCCCCTAGAACTTAGAACTACTTAAAACTAACTAACCTAAGGACATCACACACATCTACGCCCAAGGCAGGATTCGAACCTGTGACCGCAGCGGTCGCGCGGTTCCAGACTGTAGCGCCTAGAACCGCTCGGCCACCCCGGCCGGCACCTCGAACACACTCTCTGTTAACGGACCAAATACTTGTGGTTTTGTGACAAAAACTGCTCACAATTCCCGTTCCCCTTATGTCTTGAAATCTTGGTCTTCCTGTAGTTTTTGTACAGATCTTCTTGCTAAATCTTCAGCTTCTGTGTCTTCTTTCCTGCATCTTCTCTCTTGTATCTTCTCCGTTGAGAATTTAAAATCTTGGTGTCTCTTCTTAAAATCGGATGATTCATTGCAACAATGAAACCATGGTAGGCTTCTGGCAACTTCTTAATTCTTCTCATCTCTGAACTCAAGAAAAAAAAACTTTCTTCTAATGTCTCAATATTTCAATTTTCGTCTCCACAGTACACCATCGAACTATTACGACAAAGAAAATTACTTCCTACCAAAAACTTTCACTAGTTCTCCATTAACAATCTGGCACATCTACCCAGTCCATCTTTACATCTCAGCTACCTGTTATCAGTTGTCCCATTCACGACGATAAAAATTAAAAAGATAATATTTAATCCTACTGGACCAGAGCACTTTCTAATACATTGGAATTACACAAAAATTACATAAAATATGACAAACATACATTTATATTACATTTTCTTCATCATTAACTATAAGATGATTGCAATTTCATGCTCATTGCTATTGAATTTCGTACACTATGCCTGATATCTTTCTGTTGCGATACCAACGTAAGCGTGTAATGCTCGTGTAACCTTCTTTTCTCATACTGAAGATAGATTGTGTTAATAGATACGTTACTTGGGTCGTTACTGGGTTGTTATAAGGCATAGACTTTTCATACCAGAGCAAGCTGTGTTTACTTGGGAAAATTTAAGCCATTTTCGTAAGAGAGTATACTACTCAAAGGCTGAAGCAGAACGTAAATATATTGGAAAAGAGATCATACTGCGCGCAGAGTGGTGGAGATGGAACAAAACCGGGATAGTTTGATGTGAGTATTGTACTTCTCTATCGGTGCCCGTCTGAAAACTTGATTTTCCCCCTCAGCTATGTGTCGCATTTTCCTTTACGGAGTAGAGCTACAGTAGGCGGGAGTACAGCCGGACAACACGTGAATGCCGAGACTGGTCGAAAAGAGTGTCAATTCCATCTGAATAGTTGCTTCTAGCTGAACGTAAATACAGAACGCTCCCGTACACTGTATTCGGCGTTAAGTAATTACTAAAACTGAGAATGTTTGGTGGCCACATAACATGCGCGACAAATCATTGGGCAATCTCTTAATTGCTGTGAAGAGATAGTGGAGATGACAGTGTGGGGATCGGAAGTACAGGGCGCCTATCAGTTAACTTTGCAACTTTACACCATAATAACTTCGAAACTATAACAGGTAGTAACACGAGTAAGGTGACCCATAAAGTTTTGTTCGCTCAATTACACGTCAAGGTGTGTGCTCCTGGGAGTATGAATAACGTCCTCTCATTGTTCGATCTCCCCCCTGTACACAGCAAGAGCACCACGGCGACATGTTCAAATGTTTTGCGGATGCATATCTTCAAATCCTGTAGGTATGTATGAAACCTTGGTTCGATGGGTCTCATACTTAACGAATTCCCATATGAAGAGGCTTGGTGGTATGAGGTCAGGTGATATCGCAACAATCGAATCAGGCCATTTCGCTCAATCCATCTATGCGGAAAGTTGTCAGTGATTTATTGACGGGACCGGTAAAGTGGTGCCGCATCATCCCGGGATGTCACGTCAATTAAGGCACATCAGACTCTTGTAACATGGCCATGTAAACACCACTATTGACGGTAAACTCGCTGAGAAATAATGGAACGGTTATACAGTTGTGAGTGTCAGCCCCACAGATGGACTTAAGGACAGGTTTTTTCCAGTTCACCTGTAACATGAGGACACCCACATACGAACGTTGCGATACTTTCGTAAAACGTAACATTCCTGTACTCTTGAAAAGTTCATAGATCGCAGAAAGAAATCATTAAAAACAAGAGTCATTGTTTGCTTCAATCGTGGCTAGCATGTGCTCTGCAAATTCTTCGTGCTGAAGTTCGCCAATCGACTTTTGTGCCTGAATCACCTACATCTTAAAGACAGAAAGTGGTTACGTCTTATGCAAGATTTTAAATTTTTGTCGGCCTGCAGCGTGGCAGATGTCTTGTAAGGACATTATATGTATAGTAAGCCAAAACGCTGCTGTCTTTGGCGTACTCTGCATATAATGTTCTTATGCAAGGGGCTGTGCTGTGCTGGTTGTAAAATTTCCAACTCTATGGACGCCTTACGCACTGGCTTTGTCGGACTCCTAGCAAATGTGTGCCGTCCCGTCACCCCACTCCATACTTCATTCGAATGTCTCATTGTACTCGGGTATCGGACTTCACCTCTATGAACCAGGCTAAACACTGAGCTTTCTCCTATGGCATCAACATTTTTGTCAAATATGCATCACCTGAAGAAAGAAACTTTGTGATTTGCCTTGTCAGATGTTGTAAACCGTTTGTTATTATCAAGTATAGTTTTAAAGCCTAAGGTGTAACTGATGGATACCTTGTGTAGTGTCTTATCATAAATACATTTCTTAAACACCGAGTATTCGTTCTTCGATTATGCTGGTGTTGAAATCTGATACCGTAGTTGAAGTGGAAACGAAGACTGCTCGACGCAACTGTGGAGGACAACCAGGAGCAGCTTCAAAATGCGGTACTGAAGTACCATGCCACTACTCTGTAAGCGAAGGTTTCGATAGAACGAAGATCATTTTATATTTCATTTAAGAGTAAGTTAATTTGTCGTTCGCGGCCACTGCAACATATGAGCGTTCTTAAGTCATTCTGACGACAGGATGTTTTCTACTTTTCCAGGAGTCCTCTCGGTCGTCACTCAAGCACAAGCACAAAGACTAAAATTTTGATATTCTGCCTGGAGAAGCAGTTGTATTGGAGACGCTACCCCGATGGACGCAAATTCAGAGCTTCATCTGACTACGTAACCTTTGCGTCCGTCAGTGAAATGATCACGCATTCGTTGTGATTCACGTCTTTTGTGTGTTCATTTTAATGTTGCTTATTGCAAAATATCAACATTTATCGAACAGTTCAGCTCGCAACTCAATCGCTGTAGCAATTTTTGGTGTGGATCTGTTGTCTGTTCTGCGGTTATTCAGATGTTTACTTTTACCTACAAAAAGAGCGTGAGTGAATTATTGTTATGAATTATCAGATCATCGAGCTATTGTACACCCCATTTTTAGGTTACCGTCTGAATACATGCTGGAAGTGAAGGAAGTCGATTGTCGCACATCTGACTTAATAATAAATTATATACGTAAAAATGTTGGCAAGTGTATTTTGAATGGAAGCTGCTGTTACCTTTATTGTTGTTGTAACTGCAGTTGTTCATGAATTTCTGAAGAAAATCCTCCGTTGATGTTAGCAGTGAGAGATGGGTAAATATGCTTTCTCTTTAATAATGGTTATTTGTAATGTAATTTAGATTTTGAAACTTCCCACCAGATTAATGACGAGTGCTATAAGGGGATTCGAACTCAGACTCCTGCTTTTCGTGAGCAATGCTTTACCGACTGAATTATCCAAACAGAACTCACGAAGCTCCCTCGGAGCTTTATTTCCGTCAGTACCTTCCTCCTACCTTCCAAACTTGGCAAGTGTGTTTGTTTTCAGTCATGTGGATGTTTGCATTGACTTTTATTTCTAGATTTTGCATGTTTAATTTTCAACGTATTTGGTGTAAGCATTGGAGGTAGCGAGAACGTTAAAAGTATGCATGTGAATTTTTAGTGCTCTTAAAAGGACGCAAGAGTAGTTTCCGGTGGTGGTAACTTCCTATGAGACCAAACTGCTGAGGTCATCGGTCCCTAGGCTTACACACTACTTAATCTGACTTAAACTAACTTACGCTAAGGACAACACACACACCCATGCCAGAGGGAGGACTCGAACCTCCGACGGGGGGCGCAGCGCGAACCGTGGCAAAACGCCTAAGACCGCACGGCTACCTCGCGCAGCTGTGTAGTTTCCCTTATCCCAGCACTCGATTTTTTCCACTCTTCCATACAGGCAATGATGTAAAAACTGTATCACAAAAAATACTACGCCATACTTCAATAATTATGCTAAAGCTAAAGCTGCAAATTACTGTATCTACATAGAGAAACTCGAGCGGTGCGATGAGTTCTCTGTTAATTGCAAATCAAACTGTTTTTCGAACAGACTTGGTAGAATTTTGCATTAAAAGAATTGTAAGAGAAAAGTTGGTAAAGAAATGAAATATGAGCAAAAATGACAACACTATGTTTTTTCGTGTACTGAGAAAAAGTGCTCGAGGCAGATTATAAATTTAATGAACTTCTCAATATCCAAACAATACTCTTTCCTATCTCTCAAATCTAACTACTTTCAGTACAATAACCAAGTTAGTTCGATGGCGCACCAATAGTGAAAGAAAAGTAACATCATTATTATATTTATCTGACATTCCATTAGATTTCTTCCACCACAAATCTGTTTCATAATCATGTCGATTGAACAAAATGATAAACTGAGATATTAAAATTGAATCATAATATTTCCATATCTTCCTCACTAACATTGCTTAATATTATCAGCCTAACTCTAACATAGCTGAACTTCGACAGCTCTGTCCACCAAAGTTAAACATTGTCTGCTCCCACTGCGCCCTCGCGCAGCTGAAAGATGTTGGCTTAACTGCTGCGATACAGCTTACAACATCGCTGCTCGGTCACAGTCGAAGATACCACAAATTCTGATACCAAAATTATATACAACACCTAACAAGGATAACTCTTCCCATTCTCAAAGGATGTGTCTCGCTCAGAAATGGGCAGTTCGGGCAATAACTGGTGTAAGATCGCGAACCTCTTGTCGACCCATGTTCACTAGTTTGGGTGTTCTGACATTGACCTCTCAGTATATAGTCTGCAGCTCGTGGTCTCGCGGTCGCGTTCGCGCATCCCGAGTCCCGTGTTCGATTCCCGGTGGGGTCAGGGATTTTCACTTGCCTCGAGATGACTGGGTGCCTGTGTTGTCCTCAGCATTTCATCCTCATTCATGAAAGTGGCGACGTTGGGAATTCGTACGGGCGCTGATAACCGCGCAGTTGAATGCCCCACAAACCAAACATCATCTCAATATATATATATTCATTACTGTCGTTTCTTGTTAACAATATCAGCTTATTCCCAGGAATTAGCAGCTTTCACTCAGTTAATATTAGTCAGAAATCCAATCTGCGCCGGCCGGGGTGGCCGAGCGGTACTAGGCACTACACTCTGGAACGGGGTGACCGCTACCTCGGGCGCGAATCCTGCCTCGGGCATGGATGTGTGCGGTGTCCTTAGGTTAGTTAGGTTTAAGTAGTCCTAAGTTCTAGGGTACTGATGACCTCAGAAGTTAAGTCCCACAGTGCTCAGAGCCATCTGAACCATTTTTTTCCAATCTGCATTTTGATCGCACTTCCTTGACTCTTGTGCAGAAAGGTTTGGAGTATACTGCTGCATCCATTTTTAATAAGCTACCATAACAATTCAAAAATCTTAGCAGTAATCCACGTGCTTGCAATGCGAAACTGAAGAGTTTCCTCATGGGCCACTTCTTGTATTCTGTGGAGAGCCCCTTGAAAGTTTAAGCTGATTCCTGTGTTATATTGTTGGCTGCGTTTACATAAACTTATGGTTTGTCATTTTGGGCTCATAAACATTTTATCTGTTACTGCTTTTATGTTGTTGTTTCATGTACTGACATGTTGCATGACCTTGTAGATATGCTCCTCAGTTAGGTCCAATGGAATTAGAAGTGTAAAAAAAATAAATAAAAAAAGAGAGGAATTTCGTTGTTGAATATCAAGGTGACTGTGCGTAGATGGGAAGAATCATAATGAAGGCTGTAATCTTGATGCATTAAGTTGTTCTGAAAGCGGTGCTGATATTCCAGACAATAAAAGCAGGTTAAAAGCTGTGGGCTATCTGGGGAAGTTAACCTTGAATTACTGAGCAACTGTTTCACCAGGTATCCAGTCTAGCTCACCAAATTCCCAACCACACTAACATTAATTATAATCTTTTAATAGTCATCTTACGACAACCGGTGATATATATATATATATATATATATATATATATATATATATATATATATATATATATATATATATATATATAAAGAGAATTTAAATAAAAAGAAATAAATCAGTTTATATTTGGACATTTATTTTAACACTGATCATTGTTCTGTTAAAATTTCAGCATATTAAACTTGATTCATAACTAAACTGGTGCCTTATTTAGGATTGTGAAAATGTGAGTTTGTAATCTTCCGGAACACATCAAATATGGAGCCAAGATTGGGAGACTGCATACAACAATGCATTCATAAAATAACACACGAAGAACTCTGAAACACATGCAAGAGGAAATTAACCACAACCAACCGATTCAATTTTCACCCAAAGAAGTTATGTTCGTAGCGCAATCCTGTTCGTCATGAAATTACCACATACTGGTATACTAAATTCATGCTAACTCTCTGTGAAATCTTCCCGAAAAAAATAGCTGAGGGCTAATTTGATGATTACACCACATGCTTCACGTGGTCAACTTGGTTTACACAAAGAGTGTAACTTCACAATAATTTTGATAATTAAAGTAAATTACATCGAAATGCAATTTACAAAAGAAAAACCTCGAGCTGGTTACTATCGTCTTGCTATTAACCTGATGGGCCAAACAATTGTGGTACTGGTCTCACAAAGTACACCCCACGTGGGTTGAACATAAAGAAAAGTTGCTATATTGAAAAATATTGTCAAGACGAGACATTATAATCTCACGCACATTTGCATTTAAGATTGATGATCTTAATTAGAGTTATGGATCATCAACACATCGTTCCACTTCACTCACAAAGTAGTGACAAAGTAACTACTGGAAGATATTCTGAACTTCACACTCGAATTACACTGTGCTGCAATTTAAGATAACATAAGATATTTTAGATCCAAACCTGAAATAAAGGTGATTAAATTTTCAGTTAGGCTGAACTTAAGAAATCCATTGTCCTACGGACTTAGCAGAGACGCGCTTAGTCGGAGATCTTACCACTTCAGACGCTCGCCATAGTCCGACTGCTGCGGGCCCCTACCTAGGGTGCTTCACAGATACAAACGGAAGTGACCAGAGAGGCAGCTTCCTATACCAACATGACAAGGGACGGACAGGACCATACTAAGAATAGAAACCTCTTTGCTTTTAGAAAGCGTAGCTACCTGTTCCGACGTTGGTCCTACTGTTCTCTAGCAGAAAGGCTTGTCTGCTACCATCAAGCATGCAACTAGAAATACATTTGCTCATTCATCCTTTCACACAGAAGGGAAGGGGGATGACAGTATCTTATCATATACACTATATAAAAAAAAGCGCATGTAGGTTCCATATGAGACTGTGTGACATGAATTATATATAGACTGTGTTTTAAAGTGTAGTAGTGTGACAGATCGTTCTCGTTTACGTGTAAAAGTAACACGTTATAATGTTCAGTCTCCTCCCAGATGGAGTCAGAAACCCACAGTAAATTCAGAAGTGGAATGTATGCCGTAAATGACAACAGATTTAAGAAATTAACATGAAAGGAATCCAACAGAGACCTTTCAAGAGCTCTACAAGGGGGAGGAACTCTCTGCTATTACAGAAGAAGAAATGGCAGGGCATCCATTGTTGCCGTCAGTTTGATAGAGTTGTGGAAGACTTACACACAAATAAGGCAGAACGCATAGATAACATTTCTTCGAAATCTTTAAAGTCACTGGAGGGAGTGGCAACCAAAACATTATCAAGTTGGAGTGTAGAATCTATGAGCCTGGAGACTTTCGGAAAGAAAGCAATGGCAGGTAAGTGTGAGAACTATGTCACCATCAGTTTAACAGGCCATGCATCTGAGTTGCTGACAAGAATAATATACAGAAGAATGGAAAAACAAATGGGGATCTGTTGGATGACGATCATTTTGGCTTTAGTGTAGGAAAAGGCTTCAGAGAGGCACATCTGGCATTGCACTTGATAATGGAAGCAAGACCCATTAACAATCGAAACAACTTCACAGGATTTGTTTGATAGTTTAAAATGGTGTAAAATTCACGAAGAGTGTAACAGTGTAAGACTGGTCGACCTGTACAAAGAAGTAGCAATGATGAATTTAGGAGTGGGATTAAACTCCAAGGCGAAACAATATGAGTGATGTGATTCGTTCGTGACATTGCTATCCTCAGTGAAAGCAAGAAACAGTGTTATACATCATACTGAATGGAACGAGCAGTCTGATGACCACCAAATATGGACTTAAATTAAACAATAAAGTAAGGAGCAGTAACAGAAATGAGGTTAGTGACAAACTTAACATCAAAATTGGTGACCACGAAGTAGACGAAGCAAGGGGGTCTGTTTCCTAGGAAACTAAACAACACGTGAGGAATGAACCAAAGAAGACATACAAAGCAGACTAGCACAGGAAAAAAAGGAATTATGGCCAAGAGTATTCTACCAGTATTAGAAATTGGCTTTAATTTGAGGAAGACATGTTTATGTATATAAGATTGGACTACAGGATCGTATGGAAACGAATCATGGAGTGTGGGAAAAACAGAGGAGAAGAGAATCGAAGCGTTTGAGGTGTAGTGCTATAGAAGGGTGTTGAAAACTAGGTGTACTGGTGACGTAAGGATTGGTGAGTTTCTCTGCAGGATGGATGAAGAAAGGAACATGTGGGAAACATTCACAATAACACGATGCAGGATGACAGGCTATGTGTTCACAAATCAAGGAGTAACTTCCATGATACTAGAGGGAACTATAAAGCGCAACAACTGTAGAGGAAGACAGACATCGGAATACACCCAACAAATAATTGAGGACGCCGTGTGCAGGTGCTGCTCTGAGATAAAGAGGTTGACGAAAGATAGAAATTGGTGGCGGGACACATAAAACCAGTAAGAAGACTGGCAACTTAAACAAAATTTAAAATAAAACCAAACAGTGCCAAAGACTGACTGCATTTCTGTGGTATTGTGGTTTTCGTAACACAGAAACACGGATGTTGTCGAGGATAAAATACGATTATCGAGACGGAAAAAATAGCGGATAGTGCCCCTGTAGGAGCACAAAAAAGGCTAATAAGTACCTCTTTAAAAGACTGACAAAAAAGTGGGGAACCATCTGCCTCAGTCCTGATTCCGCCTTCCTCACCAAAAATTTTGGCAAGTCAGTTACTCGCGCTCTTTTAACGCAGAACATTCTAAATGCTTTTATTCAGTCTCTCTTTTTAGTTAAGCCTTCATATTCAGCATCTCCCTCTCGCTATCACTTGTATCTCTTCCACTGTCTCCTTTTTCTAATATTGATTTAGGTATAACCTACTGATAATGTCTACTTTCTTACCCTCTCTCCTTTTGTCTTTCTTTCCCACTGCCACCGTCTCCATCATACCTCAACAGCCAAAACATTCCGGGGGGAGGGGGATCCAATTTATTTTTTCCCCTTTACCCAGATGTTTAAAATTTCGGTCCAAAATGCTTCCTCCCCTAGCCCTAGGTGTTAAAGTTCGACGGTCGGAGTGATTCCAGACTCCCCACCCTCAACCATATGTACAGTGTCCACTCACCTGTATTTTTCATTTCCACTTTCTCCTCTCTCTTTTGCTCCAATTGTTTACCACAACTATTTCACATTGGCTTCCCTACACTTCCGTTTTATTTCATTCCTACGTGATTTATATTGCTGTATTGCTGTCTTTCCCTAAACATCTTTGTACTTCCTTCTTTCGTCGATCCGTCGAAGGATATTTTCCATTAAGCCGTTGTCCGCCACTTCAGTAGCCCAAAACTTTACCTTCAGGTGTTTTTATTCGCTCCTGAACATGAATCATGGAATACACTGAGTTCATGTACACAGTCAGGTAAAATTTCTGAACAGAAATACCACATTGTTTAACAAACTTCATCAGGTCCTTTGTTGGGAAGTATTTCGTAACGTGTATAAAATACATACTGCCCATAAGAAACTGAACGAATATTGAACGAATAAAATGGTAGCTGCCTGCAATAATATACTTCATTGGTTGAAATATTACGAAGCACTGCTCAACTTACTGAGAAAGAATCTTTCTCCAGCCTACTTTGGGTGCACAATGTGGCGCAATTTTATATCGATCCTTCCCTTATCACCAAACAGTTTAACAGTTCGAGCAACTGATGACCTGAGAAGTTAAGTCGCATAGTGCTCAGAGCCAACAGTTCGAGCTTCATTTACATTGTGTGAATGAGTGGAAAGTGTTGTTGGAAAGCCAGTAACATGAAGCTACAGCATTGTAAGATGAAACATAAAAGGAGAAGAAAAAAGCTCTAAATAGCAAATGAATCTTCATTGTGCTCCGTCGGCACCGAGTAGACCTTGATCGTTTTTCTTAAGCTCATCAAAACTTTAGAAGCTTTTCGAGTACCTTGGTCGTTACTACAAAAGACAAACCTTGCCACATGATAGTACTTCCTTTCCTGTATGCCTGGTGTACGCTTAAGTACTTTGAAAACCCGAAAATGAAATTCAAAAGTAAAATCAAGCAGGCTGTTCCTGAAAAACTGGCGCAGAGAAGTCCTGGCAAGAAACATTCTGGGAAATGAAACAAACAGGCTGCTGTTAAAAAGATAAAATAATTTAATGTGAAAACCAATGTGAAACTACATGCTATTAATTAAATCTTTATTAAAATATATTTGAAACACCTGTTTAAGAAACATGTGCATATTATTGAGGTTAGGCTGTCATTACTAAAAATTTGTTACATACTTTTTATAGCAAAATATCCATTTTACAGGGTCTAGGTTATTGAGACAATTCCTTTATTTACAGCGAGGTCTTTTGTATTAAGTAATATAGCAGGTATTAGTTTAAATAATCATGAATATCATCAGAACTGCCTACTGGTGGCATTTATTGAATTGAAAATTGCTAGAAAATGTTTTCAAAAATGAATGTATGGTTTTTTGCTATTATTGGTCACTTCGTGGGTTTTTGAAAATGAGAAGATGTGTATACTACAATGACAATAACGCTCTGATGGCCTAACAAACAGGAACAGCATGGGGATATACCTCCATGCAGTTCTGTTACTTCGACATTTCAACAACCTTTCACTTTGCTGACATCCACAAGTCATGATATCATGCCTTTCTTACTTCTTTCCTCATTTCACACGTTTATGAGCTAATAAAGAAAACGCAGTTAAGTTTTTTGTGAATGTGAACATTAAACATGTTGCGCACGTGAAGTGAAATCTGAAAATGTAGTGAATACGAATCAGTACCAGTAAGCAAGCAAGCGTTGGAGTTCTGGCTTCATCAGCTATCGACGCAAATGCAGTGAAAGACGACTTAAATGGATTACGAATGCGTCCTTTTCACTTCACACAATTCTCTTTTTGAGATAATATTCAGCAAAATTCTACCAGTATCGCATGCTTCTTAGAGAACCAGACGGAAGGCATAAGATGCTCTCTTTCTTAGCCAACATAGTATTGTAATTAAAAACAACAGTAATGCGAATTCCTAAATGAAACAAAGGGTAATTTTCTGTCAGCTGTGTGCGACTCAAAAGCGTATTGCAGAGATTCCATTAAATATCGAGCCACAGTCAGTCGTCTGGTAATTCTGAACTCCTTCCTTATCCGAATCCGAGAATTACATTTCACGGCGCTATTGGACTGCCATCTGCTACACTTATAAAGAGTCACCCAACAATAGAATCCACGATTCAGTCGAAGGGCCGCACATTCTCCTTTTATGACTTGCTGTTCTGTATACTCCCCCCCCCCCCCCCCCCCCCCAGACGTGTAACAAAGCTCCGTGCAATAGTTCCAGTTCGTCTGCCATCTTAAGTGTCTTGTTATTTCTCGCGACAAATCCCTTAACTTGTCCCCATATCAGTTCTGGTGGGTTCATGTTCCAGTGATATGATGCCAACTGCAAAAGTACAGCATTTGAATGGTGTGCTCGATTCATGAAAATTATTGCTTTCCATGTTTCTACGACGATTATAACTCTGGCTCATGGAAATTCTCATCTTTGGCATTAAAAAATAGGTAGAGTCCAAATACGGAGTATTTGATTTTTCAATTTTGTCCTAAAAATTTAATTTGTTACGTTGCCTTGATTTAAACAAATTTGGATAATCAAAAATTTATACTTACAATGAAAACTGGGGATTTGCGTGCAGTGTATAATTAAGAACAAGAATAAATGCATTTTTCATAAAATATGATCATCAGATAAATGTTAAAAAGGGAAACTCCGTATCGCACCCCCCTCAGATTTAGTGGTAAGTTGACCCGTTTGATAGCCCACCAAAACCTGAACACAGATCAAACATGAAAACAAGAAGAAGGTGTACTGAACTGTGGGAAAAAGAAGTAAAATAGAAACAGTCAACGGTCCAAGATCAACATGTGCAACATCGAGCAACTTTCAATCAGGGTGGAGTCGTGGTCATTTGGTCACGGTGTTTGAAGGCGACGGGCCATATCCTCGTTGAAAACTCCCTCATGCCCCACTTCTTTTCTCACAAAATTGTGAACTGTCCGTCCGGTCATTGACATGTCTGTTCGCTATATTCAAACGTCCGTTTGCTACAGCTACATGTAACAAGGTACGTCCAGACGTACGTACCTGCTATCTGTTCTGGACAGGTTCCACATGTTATGCCTCTTACGTTCCGTTTTGGAAGTTTTGACTCTTCATTTCCTTCGTCGTAACATAGTTCTCACCCTATTATTTGTTGCTTTCATTTCTGCGAGAGGTCTGTGAGTCATCTCGCACTATTCATCACATTTACTTGCGACGGTAATATATTCTCACCACGTGACTCGTATTCTACAGTCAGTGTATACGACAATTGCCAAGACCACAGAAGGAGAGCAGACACGTCAATGACCGGATGGACAGTTCATAAATTTGCGAAAAAAATGGGTCACGAGAGAGATTTGAACACGAATCTCCCAAATTGCCGTTCAACACCGTGACCACAGAATCACGACATTGTGGTTATTGTATGTCGCTCGTTGTTGCCCGTCTTGAACTTGGACCGTTCTTTGTTTCTATTTCGCTTCTTTTTACACAGTTTAGTACACTTTCTTCCTGTTTTCATGCTTGATCTTTGTTCAGTTTTTTGCCGGTCTATACACTGGGCCATTTTACCACTAAATCTGAAGGGGAGGGATGGGGACTTATCCTTGTAAGTAGCATATATTTGTTCATTTTTACACTCCAAAGGATGAGGTATTCCAAACTGAACGAAAAATAAAGAACACAGCGAGATGAAACTTCCTGGCAGATTAAAACTGTGTGCCGGACCGAGACTCGAACTCGGGACCTTTGCCTTTCGCGGGCAAGTGCTCTACCTGCTTTCTTCCAGGAGTGCTAGTTCTGCAAGGTTCGCAGGAGAGCTTCTGTGAAGTTTGGAAAGTAGGAGACGAGGTACTGGCGGAAGTAAAGCTGTGAGGACGGGGCGTGAGTCGTGCTTGTGTAGCTCAGGTGGTAGAGCAATTGCCCACGAAAGGCAAATGTCCCGGGTTCGAGTCTCGGTCCGGCACACAGTTTTAATCTGCCAGGAAGTTTCATATCAGCGCACACTCCGCTACAGAGTGAAAATCTCATTCTGGAAACACAGCGAGAGTTGAACTGGCGATCTATGGACTACCCCAGCTTACGATTCTACAATGTTAACGATTTAGCCATACAGCCAGATTACAAAACCGTCTTCAGTTTAGTAGATGAAGCCCTCGGAAACCTGCAAAGGCCTTTTTCCCCCTGTCAAATTGTGAAAAACTTCCGCCACTTTTTAACGGTGTTGCGCACTTGTGTTTCACTACGAAGCAGGAAATAGCGTCAGCCATTTTCACACTACGTGTCAACAGCACGACAATCAGAGTACAACAGTACAGAGACTGTGACTCCATACGATTGTTCAAATAAAAACTACATAGATAAAGAATGATTAAGAAAAACGTTGATGGCTGTTAATACTTTAGAATACCTGAAAGTTTCATTTACGAGTAACTTGATACCTAATACGTAAATAGGACCTGCTTCTAAGAGCGTAACCATACCTGTGGTTGTTTGTTATGATGAACGAAGTATAGGTGACGTGAAACCCCTAGCCGTTAGAGTGCCCTCGTAGCACGCGCGGCACTCTCGCAAGAAGTTTCCGCGGGCGCCGCCAGAGTGCGGGCCGCTCGCTCGCCACCCCGTCGCTCAGCTGGCCGCGACCGGCCGGCGTCCGGCGGCAGACACAGGCTGGCACAGTGCTGGCGATGCGCCCCCCAGCGCCGCATGCGACCGCGTTCGCTGCTGCTCGTCTCCCTGCTGGCGCTCGGATCCAGCCCGGCGCCCTTCTTCGCGCCTAACCCCCGCACCGGGCAGCAGGTCTGTCGCCTACCGTAGCCAGCGTCGCCGCAGCAGCCGAGCTCGCCCTCTCCCTGGTAAAACCCGCCATTCGCACCTCTTCTTCTGTAACTCTGTCCGAGGTAGACTCCTTGCTATCAACAAACATTGTTAATTTTAGAGCAATAACTAGTAATACTTATCTTCATTTGCTTTTCCATTTTGTAGAAGTATTTAGATTCATAACAAGCCTAAAAATTCGTAGAATTGTAAAGTGTTTTTCTCCATAGATAAGCTGTTCCTAACAAAATGCTGAAACTCTGTTCTTCTTTCTAACGTACACGTAACAACTTTAAGATATTTTTTACTGTACAGACGGCTTGGAGTCTAGTTCGTCTTATGCTCGTAAGTACAGTCCCATAAGAAATATCTTTATTAATTATTTTTGTGTGCTTTACACTCTAATACAATTTCAGATCGAGTCATAACGACACCTACTGTGCCCATCACTAAATGTTGCTGGTGAATCTTATGGCAAAGCTACTTCTTGCTCACTGTAAATAGAACACTACCATTGGAAGAAACCTTAATTATTAAGTCAAGAACGTGGAGAATAGGATACTTCTCCTACGCTGAACTATGATTACATAAGCGCTTTCAGTGTGCATCTTCCCTTTTGAAGAAATTTTATGTCAGCATAGTTAAGGGAAACAATAGTTCGACTTATAACATGAGAATTAGATACTTCTTTCAGGTATTAATTTAGCTGAGTAATATCAAAAATGACTTAGTGACGGCGTTTTAGTTCTGATTGGGCGTAATATGACAGTTGTGATGCTGACTGGATTACACAGACCTTCACAAGCACTTTTCATTTTAAAAAAAATGTGTGTGAAATCTTATGGGACTTAATTGCTAAGGTCATTAGTCCCTAAGCTTACACACTTCTTAACCTAAATTATCCTAAGGACAAACACACACATCCATGGCCGAAGGAGGACTCGAACCTCCGCCGGGACCAGCCGTTCATGTTGAAGCGTATGACGTTTGAAGAAAATGTTTATTAAAGTCAGCACCATTCTACGCCGTTTAGGTGCTTCGCTGTATTTCGTTTAGTACAAGTGCAGTAGGAGAACATTTGTACGTTAAACGTATCAGCTTCATTAAAACTCAACTAGGTGAGTGATTTGCGAATGCAGTTATAGTTTTCCAAATAAAACATGTAAGCTACGAAAAATCTCTATTTTTCAAACGGTGTTGGTCTTAAGACTACACTGTTCGCCTACTGAGCTAGTGACTGCGAAAGTCTTGAGGCCGAAGAGAAAATTAGTTTACAGCGCAGAAGATGATCTGACGGAGAGGGCTACTGTTTACCGACGACGCAGTGGTGCACGGGAACGCGTCATCTGTGGGTGGCTGTAGAGGGGCTACAGGATGACTTGGACGGAATTTCTGTTTGATGTCACCAATGGCAGATTGCTCTAAATGTAGAAAAATGCTAGTTAATGCTGATGTATAGGAAAAACTAAGATATAATGTTCTAAAACAGTGTTAGCGGTGTGCTGGTTGACACAGTCACAAGGACACGAAGTTACTGACAGATAGGAAATGGAACGAGCATTCAAGGTCGATAGTAGGGAAGACGAATGGTCGACTCGGATTTATTGCGAGAATTCTAGAGAAGCGTTGCTCATCTTTAAAGGAAATACCGTGTAGAACACTGGTGTGGCCGACTCTTGAGTACTGCTATAGTGTTTGGGACTCACACCAGGTCGGACTACTGGAAGACATCGAAGCAGTTGAGAGGCATTGGTTACCGGCAGGTTCAATCAATACGCGATATTAAGGAAATGCTCCGTGAACTCAAGTGGAAATACACTCCTGGAAATTGAAATAAGAACACCGTGAATTCATTGTCCCAGGAAGGGGAAACTTTATTGACACATTCCTGGGGTCAGATACATCACATGATCACACTGACAGAACCACAAGCACATAGACACAGGCAACAGAGCATGCACAATGTCGGCACTAGTACAGTGTATATCCACCTTTCGCAGCAATGCAGGCTGCTATTCTCCCATGGAGACGATCGTAGAGATGCTGGATGTAGTCCTGTGGAACGGCGTGCCATGCCATTTCCACCTGGCGCCTCAGTTGGACCAGCGTTCGTGCTGGACGTGCAGACCGCGTGAGACGACGCTTCATCCAGTCCCAAACATGCTCAATGGGGGACAGATCCGGAGATCTTGCTGGCCAGGGTAGTTGACGTACACCTTCTAGAGCACGTTGAGTGGCACGGGATACATGCGGACGTGCATTGTCCTGTTGGAACAGCAAGTTCCCTTGCCGGTCTAGGAATGGTAGAACGATGGGTTCGATGACAGTTTGGATGTACCGTGCACTATTCAGTGTCCCCTCGACGATCACCAGTGGTGTACGGCCAGTGTAGGAGATCGCTCCCCACACCATGATGCCGGGTGTTGGCCCTGTGTGCCTCGGTCGTATGCAGTCCTGATTGTGGCGCTCACCTGCACGGCGCCAAACACGCATACGACCATCATTGGCACCAAGGCAGAAGCGACTCTCATCGCTGAAGACGACACGTCTCCATTCGTCCCTCCATTCACGCCTGTCGCGACACCACTGGAGGCGGGCTGCACGGTGTTGGGGCGTGAGCGGAAGACGGCCTAACGGTGTGCGGGACGTAGCCCAGCTTCATGGAGACGGTTGCGAATGGTCCTCGCCGATACCCCAGGAGCAACAGTGTCCCTAATTTGCTGGGAAGTGGCGGTGCGGTCCCCTACGGCACTGCGTAGGATCCTACGGTCTTGGCGTGCATCCGTGCGTCGCTGCGGTCCGGTCCCTGGTCGACGGGCACGTGCACCTTCCGCCGACCACTGGCGACAACATCGATGTACTGTGGAGACCTCACGCCCCACGTGTTGAGCAATTCGGCGGTACGTCCACCCGGCCTCCCGCGTGCCCACTATACGCCCTCGCTCAAAGTCCGTCAACTGCACATACGGTTCACGTCCACGCTGTCGCGGCATGCTACCAGTGTTAAAGACTGCGATGGAGCTCCGTATGCCACGGCAAACTGGCTGACACTGACGGCGGCGGTGCACAAATGCTGCGCAGCTAGCGCCATTCGACGGCCAACACCGCGGTTCCTGGTGTGTCCGCTGTGCCGTGCGTGTAATCATTGCTTGTACAGCCCTCTCGCAGTGTCCGGAGCAAGTATAGTGGGTCTGACACACCGGTGTCAATGTGTTCTTTTTTCCATTTCCAGGAGTGTAGTTGGAGGAAAGGAAGCATTATTTTCACAATTCACTATTCGGCAGGGTTAGGGGCTGGCATTTGCGACAGACTTTAGAACGATCCTACTATCACCACAGAAACATTTATCACAAGGATTGGGAAGATAGCCAAGGGCCTTGCCGCAGTGGTAATACCCGTTCCCATCAGATCACCGAAGTTAAGCGCTGTCGGGCTGAGCACTTGGATGGATGACCATCCGGTCTGCCGAGCGCTGTTGGCAGCGAGGTGCACTCAGTCCTTGTGAGGCAAACTGAGGACCTACTTGACTGAGAAGTAGCGGCTCCGGTCTCGTAAACTAACACACGGCCGGGAGAGCGGTGTGCTGACCACATGCCCCTCCATATCCGCACCCAGTGACGCCCATGGGCTGCTAATGACACGGCGGCGGGTCAGTACCGTTGGGCCTTCATTGCCTGTTCGGGAGTAGTTTAGCTTATCGGGAATATAAGAGAAATAGGGGCTCGTACGAAGCTTACAGGCTGATTAGTAGTAGCTCAGGGTACCCTTAGCCACGCACCGTATGGTGGCTTGCAGAGTAAGGACGAAGATGTAGATGTTCTTCTAATAGTTTACACGTCTATGCACCTCCACCCTGCACTGCACAACGGACTATTCCAGATACCTTCTTTTCTGATACATTTCAATTTACTTGTAGTAGCCGCGCGGGATTAGCCGAGCGGTCTAGGCGCTGCAGTCAAGGACTGTGCGGCTGCTCCCGGCGGAGGTTCGAGTCCTCCCTCGGGCATGGGTGTGTGTGTCTGTCCTTAGGATAATTTAGGTTAAGTAGTGTGTAAGCTTAGGGACTGATGACCTTAGCAGTTAAGTCCCATAAGATGTCACACACATTTGAACATTTTTGAACTTGTAGTATCGTTTGCTGGGCGACGTTTCTGTTATACAGGCTGAGCTGAGACAGACCACAACATATATATCCAGAATGAGTAAATACACTGAATGACAAAGAAAAAGTGAAGAACGCAGAACGGGAGGAGAAAACGAAATGAAACTTTGTAGTTTTGAGAGAATATGTGATGTTATTTCAGTGTTTACAAGATCGAGTCTAATTTGCAAACAACTTTACAGAATTAGAGCATTTATCAGTATGACATTGCATCCCCTGTGCTCTGGATGCATCCAGATTGGGAAGCATGTCATAATGCCGTTGTAACCTCGCTGAGGCAAGCTGCTCACAAATGGGGTAACTGGTCGATAATATCCTGGATATTGAAAGTGGCACAATGTTTATATTCCAGCTGGTCCCACAGATGTATTGCCGGGGACAGATCTGGGAATCTCACTGGTCACGGGAGTAACTCAACGACAGGTGGACAGTTGACAGAGACACGTGAGGTATGCGGTCGAGCGTTGTCTTGCTGAAAAACGTCACTAATATACGGTCGAGGGAAAGGTGACACGTGACGACATAGGATCTTCGTCTGCATCGCTGTCCCGTAAGAGTTCCCTCAGTCACTACCAGCCTTGACCTAAAGTCACAGCCGATGGCTCTCCGTTCTCTAGCGCCAGGAATAACAGCGCTATGCCTCGCCAAAACATTGGAAGAATGGGATCTGTTCCCAGGTTACCACCATATTCACCGACGGTGGTCATCCGTTGTATGCAGAACCGCGATTCGTCGCTCAATGCAATGCGATGTCATTCATCAACAGTCCATGCTTCCTGGTCAAGGCACCACCCCAAATGCAGCCGTTTGTATTGCGGTGTTGACGCACAGTACGCACGGGACTGGCTTCTGCTAGTGTCGACCAATGATGCGGGATATCGCAGATTGTTACAGGGAGTCCATTTCGTGTCCTTGGATGGCAGTCACTGTTGTGAAGGGATTAAGATGTGCTTGCAGCACAATACGACGATCCTCCCTTGGGGTGGTCACACATGATCGACCAGAACCTTGACAACAAATATACCTGCCCTCACAGTCCAACATCGAGCCATTGTAACATCCGAATGCCCCTCAAATGTGGGTACTGCACGATATGACCAGCTTCCAAATGGAGATCCACAATGACGCCACTTTCAAACTCCATCACGTGTTGATAGCGCTGTCTCGCAGGAGTACGCGACAGCTCCGTATTTTTCACAGTGGTCACTCAACATGTGACTCTATATATCCTACCAGGCCTGATAACAACACTAAACTCGAACAGCACTACTGCATTCTGGTTGCTGTTCTACCAGGAAGTTTCATGTCGGCGCACACTCCGCTGCACAGTGAAAATATCATTCTGGAAACATCCCCCAGGCTGTGGCTAAGACATGTCTCTGCATTATCCTTTCCTCCAGGTGTGCTAGATCTGCAAGGTTCGCAGGAGAGCTTCTGTGAAGTTTGGAAGGTAGGACACGAGGTACTGGCAGAATTGAAGCTGTGAGGACGGGTCGTGAGTTGTGCTTGGATAGTTCATTTGGTTACCGGCTCGGTAGCTCAGCGTGTTCGGTCAGAGGGTTAGCTGCCTTCTGTAATAAAAAAAATTGAGTTAATGGATCAACGATGAACTTGAACAAGTGATATAGGACGTCCTCACCGAACAACTAGAACGAATAATATCGAACAAAATGAGATTTAAAAGAAAGTTGGTAGAGGACTTGCGCGCGAAAGGCATAGGTGCCGAGTTTGAATCTCGGTCCAGCACATAGTTTTAGTCTGCCAGGAAGTTTCATATCATCGCACATTCCGCTGAAGAGTGAAAATTTCATTCATGAAACCGATGTGTTTTTTATTTTCGTATATATTTTTTTCAGCAACAAATGGAAACGACATTGTATGAGGACTTCTACTAAATGCATCGAACTGATCTAAAATTAATACACAAATCAGAATCGCGCCGCCAAGAGAAAATGTCTCACAAACGTCTCCTGTGCTGTACCAATTGTCAGATACGATTCGTGTCTTTATTATGACGATTATAATAAAGTCGTCAAAATATTTACCTTTGATACCTGCTATAATCCAATTGGCAACAGACAATACTGCAAGCTGAATTCCGTCTTTAGTTACTGCACAACAGGTCCGTTTTATAAGACATTTCATGTCTTCAGGGAGTGGAGGGTGTATCATTGTAGGCCTCTTGCTTTGTTTTTTTCCCGCAGATAAAAGTCCAAGGTGCTAAGTGTGGTGTCACCGCCAGACACCACACTTGCTAGGTGGTAGCTTTAAATCGGCCGCGGTCCAATAGTACATGTCGGACCCGCGTGTCGCCACTGTGTGATCGCAGACAGAGCGCCACCACAAGGCAGGTCTCGAGATACGGGCTAGCACTCGGCCCAGTTGTACGACGACTTTGCTTGCGACTACACTGACGAAGCCTTTCTCTCATTTGCCGAGAGATAGAATAGCCTTCAGCTAAGTCCATGGCTACGACCTAGCAAGGCGCCATTAGCCTTACATAGTTTGATAGTTATCGTATGAAATGTCTCATCAAGAACGTTGTAAACCAATGACGGATTAAAAGTTAAGTATTAAAGCAGCTACGTACTTTTCTTGCTACCATTCATGACGTATCCTGTTTCAGACCTCTATCTAGCTTACGTGAGATTACGCGTGCCTTTCGGCTACTTCAGTGTGGCGTAGCTGTCTTGTTACGCCACAACACTAAGTCCGGTGCATGTACAGGCCTCTTTGTGTTTCCAAAACAACTGATTCAAAGTTCTCCAAATGTTCTGGTGAGAATGAGTGTATTTATCGGTGCGAAATGGTGCAGCATGGCAGACGTTTTTGGCACCCCTACGGCAGATAGCGGGACAATGGGTTGCAGATGTGCTACCTTATTACTTTTTCATCAACTAAGACATAATTTATGACTTTGAAGATTTCTTCGAAGGCTCTTTCCAATGCTGCAATCCTTTTAAAAAAATATATCACAATTTAGCACATACACAGGACAATTTTTTTCCACCGATGAGACGAGACGAGACAAAAAAGGTCTAATGGACTTATGTCCGGGAATGGATGGTTTCCTTGCTAGAGATCATTTATCCAATCATACTTCGTTACAGAGACTGCGGTCTAATAAGCGCTGTACCTTGCAGCCACAGTTACAGTGTGCGTGGTTTCCTCCTATTCCTCATATGCCATGACCTAGCACCCTCTCCTGCCATAGTAATTGATAATATCGTGTCCGATTCATTTCTCTTGCTGACTCATCTTGTAGGGATGAGGTACAGCGTTTACACAATGGTTCCGTATTCGATTCGAGAGCTTGCCGACATTGTGTTTACTTACGGAAAAGCAAATGACAGCAGGCGGTGAGCAGTAACGTTGTATCAGGAGACCTATGCACTCAATGTTTGCAACAGTGTTTCGCCGTTTGTCTGAGACAGGGCCATTTCAGGAAGTAGGAAATCATTGAGGATGTACCCGAAATATTCGGACACCAGACTCCTAGGAAAATGTGATTAACAGTGAGGAAGGCGATCGCGGTGTCAGTACCACGCAGTTGGTCCGACAGTACAGTGTAAGCACACGACCGTCCGGAACATTCTCCATGACAATTGTTACTACCCTGCTTTGAGGCACATGGAAACTATTTTCAACACATACTGTAACTGTGCTTGCATGGTACAGCGCGTATGAGACCGCAGTCTCTGTAACAATGTACGATTGAATAAATTGTCCTTAGGACAGAAACCATGCATTTCCGGACGTAAGTTCATTATACCTCTTTTGTGCCGTATTCTCACAACGATCAATCCCTAGTGGAAAAAATCACCCTGAATACGTTAAAAGCTAGTTTCGAACCTCGTAAAATTCGTAAAATTGGAAATTTGTGGCAAGGTCTTATGGGACCAAACTGCTAAGATCATCGGTCCCTGAGCTTACACATTATTTAACCTAGCTTAAACTAACTTACGCTAACGACGATACACACACAAACCCATGCCCGAGGGAGGATTCGAACCTCCGACGGGACGGGAGGGGGGAGGGAGGACCGAGCGGCTACCCTGCGCGGCGTAAAACTCTGGTTGTTGTCCACAATAACTTAGCGAAACCTTCTCATTAATATACATGTTTGATCGAAAGTATCCGGACTTCCCTGTGTTAAGCAGATGTCACAAGAGTATGACCTACCAGTGTAAAACGAGGCGGGGGTGTCGTGTGTTGTCAGTAGAGAAGCAATAACCTATGGAACTTCACTCCAGATCTCAGCACTCAATATCACTGTCACAAAACGGTTCAGAACACTGCTGCAGAAAAAAAGACAAATTTAAACGGACGCAAAATCTCCAAGATTGACGATCTTTTACAGAAGCTCGAAATTTATCTCGAACTTCAATGCGAGATGCTTATAATAGTTTCCCTGACGAAACTTTGTCTCGAAACCTGGCAGAAAATCCAAAGAGATTGTGGTCCGATGTGAAGTATCTTAGCGGTAATAGTAATAGCAATAGCAGTGGAGGTATTTTTGAAGACAGTGCTGCCAAAGCAGAGTCACTAAACACAGCATTCCGAAATGCCTTCATCAAAGAACACGAAGTAAATATTGCAAGATTCGAATCAAGAACAGCTGCCAACATGAATAACGTACAAGCAGATATCCCCGGGGAAGTGAAGCAACTCAAATTACTTAACAAAAGCAAGTCTTCCGGTCCAGACTGTATACCAGTTAGGTTCCTTTCAGAGTATGCTTATACAATAGCTCCATGCTTACCCATCATATACAACCGTTCGCTCGACGAAAAATCAGTACCCAAAGCCTGGAAAGTTGCACAGATCACACCAATATTCAAGGAAGGTAGTAGGAGTAATCCATTAAATTACAGGCCCATATCGTTAATGTCAATATACAGCAGGATTTTGGAATATATAATGTGTTTGAGCATTATGAATTACCTCGAAGAAAGCCGCGCGGGATTAGCCGAGCGGTCTAGGCGCTGCAGTCATGGACTGTGCGGCTGGTCCCGGCGGAGGTTCGAGTCCTCCCACGGGCATGGGTGTGTGTGTTTGTCCTTAGGATAATTTAGGTTAAGTAGTGTGTAAGCTTAGGGACTGATGACCTTAGCAGTTAAGTCCCATAAGATTTCACACACATTTTAACATTTTTGAACCTCGAAGAGAACGGTCTATTGGCACACAGTCAACACGGATTTATAGAACATTGTTCCTGTGAAACACAACTAGCTCTTTACTCACATGAAGTGTTCAGCGCTATTGACAAGGGATTTCAAATTGATTCCATATTTCTATATTTCAGGAGGCTTTTGACAGTGTACCACACAAGCGGCTTGTAGTGAAATTGTGCTCTTATGGAATATGGTCTGTTATGTGACTAGATTCGTGATTTCCTGTCAGAGAGGTCACAGTTCGTAGTAACAGACGGAGAATCATCGAGTAAAACAGATGTGATCTCTGACGTTCCCCAAGGTAGTATTATAGGCCCTATACTGTTCCTTATCTATATAAACGATTTAGGAGACAATCTGAGCAGCCGTTTTAGGTTGTTAGCAGATGATGCTGTCAAATCTAAAGGCCGTAAATTCAACCAAATACCTAGGAATTAAAATTACAAACAACTTAAATTGGAAGGGATACATAGAAAATGTACATGTAGATGTTCTCTGGTTTCGGCTCTCGAGTAAGAAGTAGTTGCCATTCCTCCACAGACAATCAGACACCTCACTAACGGTATCCCCCGCACAGTTCGAACCGTCGTAAAGGCGAATCATGGATTCACCCCCTATTAATGTTCACCAACAGGTGTACGGATACTTTTTATCAATATAGTGTATTTGATTTGATTTTTTGATTTGATTATATCAGCGAAGCAAAAACAGCATTGGTCAAGCCCGCTGCTGCCCGCACAAAAACAGGGTTTATTGTGAGGGATCGCTCCTTGTATCTCTAGTAAATCCAACCAATGTCCTTGAAGAATGTAAGGAGATCCTTTACCAGTGCTTTGCTAGACACAGTGTCTTCAGGTCTGGTTGATCCAAATTATCTGTATTTTTCAATCTCCAGTGACTCGCATTCGAAGATCAGATGTGATGCGGTTTTCTCGCCCACACCACGCATCCTACATTTGGGGTCTTCTTCTATTATCCCCATTGTATGTAGGTGTTTTTTGAAATTCCCATGGCCTGTCAACAGTCTAACCATGAGAGTCATTTCTCTTCTGTTAAAGCCTAGGATTGAGAGACTTCTCTTAGAACATGGCGTCGCTTTTGGACCTTAGCCCAATATTCTACATGCTGTCTCCTTGTCCAGTCTTGTAGTTTTATTTTGTTCATCGCCTTGGTGATTGTCAGGACAGGTTCCCGTCCAATAAATGGTGTCATCGCCGCCATCCTGGCCAACCTATCGGCTTGCTCATTACCATTAATCCCTCAGTGAGCAGGGACACACAATTGGTTTACCCTATTGTTTTCCCCTAGCTCCGCAAGGACTTTATGGCATTCTGCTACGATCTTTGATCTCGTTGCAGAGGCTGCCAGTGCTTTCAGGGCTGCTTGGCTGTCTGAATAAACCTCTGTAGCACCTCCGCAAATTCTCCTCCACACACTCCTTGATAGCCGGCCGGAGTGGCCGTGCGGTTCTGGGCGCTACAGTCTGGAGCCGAGCGACCGCTACGGTCGCAGGTTCGAATCCTGCCTCGGGCATGGATGTGTGTGATGTCCTTAGGTTAGTTAGGTTTAATTAGTTCTAAGTTATAGGCGACTGATGACCTCAGAAGTTAAGTCGCATAGTGCTCAGAGCCATTTGAACCATTTGAACACTCCCTGATAGTAGATATTTCTGCTTGAAACACAGTGGCCATCTTCCCTAGAGAGACTGCACTCTCCAGCCTTGGCTGCACTCTGTATACCCCGGCCCTATCACCTTGGTCTGTTTTCGAACGTCAGTGAACCAGACTATGCCCCCAGTGTATTTACTCTTTCTGGATGTTTTTGGGGTGGTCTGTCTTAGCATTAGAGAGGCAGCACGAGCTGCAATAATACAGCAACGGGGAAATAGGGAACTAAAACATCTACGTCTTTTCCAAAGAAGAATGTCGTCATTCGCCGTAACGGATCTACGAAATCTGCGAAAAATGTGATTCTAAAGGTCCGGGCAGGGACTTGGACCACGGTCCTTCTGAATGCGACTCCGGCTTCTTACTTAAAGAAGCCACATTTCAAACCACCAACAATTTTTCGTGGTTGATTTTCGTTGTCATAAATCTTTTTTGAAAAACATTGTGATCGTAAAACTATTTCTTTACAACGTCCGCTATTGGAATTTGGGTCGTTTGGACACTTTCAGGAGGAATACAGCAAAATGTTTACGCTTCACCATATTTTAAAATTGAAGAATGCCTCATACCTATACACATTAAGACTGGTGAGCGACTGATCTTCGTTGATGAACATCACTGAAGATGCTGGAAAAAGTTACCGCTGAAACAGATGCAGCGCAGTACTCGACTTATTAAACTGTGAAACACGAGTAGCATCTCTTCCCGAGGGATAGCACAGTTGCGCTTTCAGTGTCTTGTTGTAGCTCCTCCAGCATGTGAGAGTTATTTGAGTACACCCCCAGTTTGCCCCACAGGTAAAAATAACAAGGGGAGAAATCAGGCGATCGAGGTGGCCAGGAAATTGCACTGCCTCCGCTGATTGTCCTGTCCGTCTTGCTATGTCAGTGAAAACGTACCTAATAAACTCCTTATCTTCGTCATATACTCGTATTATCGAGGGCGTGATCCACGTACAGATCCACGTACAGATTAAAAAGCTTCTAGACATACGGGTTAGTATTAATATCTTGATGAAAGAATCGAGTTACGATGTGTACACCAGACATTGCGGACCAAACTTGACCTTATGCACCAGATCTCCAAAGAACAGGTGAGGACTTTATGTTACACAACGGCGCGTTTTCTGAGGTTTTAGATACCAGGACAGACAGAACCAGGCCTCACGTGAAGATATAAGTGTTGATTTCAATTCAGTCAGAAACCACGAGTAGAACTTAAGACGCCAAAGTTTGTTTCGACGCTTTAATTGATGTGTAACAGTAAATTTGTAAGGATAGAGGTAATGTTTCGACACGGCGATCTCTTAATTCCCTCTTTCACAGATATATGACGTTGAGATTTCGTCGGACTTTGTTCCAGGTTTCCTTCATTCGAGCAATTTTTTCTGATGTTCGAACTCTTTTCGGATAGTTAGGGTTTTCATTCGCTACTACAGGCTGCTGCGCGGCATTTTGCCACGAAGTATTGCGTTTCAGACTTTACTGGAGCTTTTGCCAAAACACTTCCAGTTTTCAACTATAACGCAAACAGTTTCTGTTCCCTGATACCAGATTGATTTCAGTACGTTCGGCTTGCGCTAACGACATCAGCTTTAAAGCCACCTGTGAAGGGGAAAAGCTATGCTCAAGTGAAAGGGCCATTGTTTGTCTCGAATAATTCTCTATTATCTCTATTATTAGAGACTGAGCATAATCTCTATTTGACAGGAACGGAAAAAGAAAACATGAGGAGGGACGGACTGGGATTGAAGCTTGGTATTCCCGAAATATCTTAACCATTCACGACAGTGGAGTTAACACCCAGCAGAAATAAAAAACTTAAAAGTTCCACTCCGCACAATGTCAGCAATTGCTGTCTGTTGGTGGAATACTCGCCTACTGATAATTATTCAATCTTACCAATAACAGATGATTTTGCCGATGCAGCTGTGCTTTACCAAAAGAAAACAATTTCCTATTTAAAGTAAATCACACAATTAAAAGAAACCAATATTGCATTCAGCGAATATGTATTTCCTCACTCGATATAGAATGAAAGTAAATGAAACTTAATTTAGTTCCTTGTAGTGTTTTTAATTTCCGGGACTTAGGAACAAATCGAACTTCTCATTTCCGGTACAGTAACCAACGAGTTTACATTTCACAACAGTCAGAGATATTATCTTACAAGGAGAAAACAGCATAGAGAAAGAATAAGGAGTGATGGCGCTACAGACCAAAGCGCACCATAGACGGTAAATAATATTGGGCAGTATTTCCTAATGCGTCATAATCTGTACGCCAAACCCACGGGAAATACGAGGGCATCTGTAACAATTGTAGTCTTGCCCGATATATCACAAATGCTCGGCTACGTCCAGGACCAGACGGGAAATCGTTAGGTCAGTGGAAAGGTACCTAATAAACTCCTTATCTTCGTCATATATTATCGAGGGCGTGAGTCTACGTAAACACGCAGGTACGAAAGATTAATGTTGTTTCGAATTGTAACTCGCACCCTGCTGGAGACGATAGCTGCAGCTTCTAAGACACGTACTGTCATGTGCTGTGATATATACCATTGGGTCTGTATCTCCCGTCGGCCACGACTGAATATGTACGGGTGAGATTGAGAGGTTGCGCAGTAATATTGAGAACATCAAAAACTTGTGAAATATGTTGCGCTGCCTCGAAATTTCGGCAGTATTGACAACATACTTAACAGTCTTTTGCGTGCTACACAGACCACAGCGGTTAGGTTAGCTTAGGTTCCTTGTTGTACGGAAAATAAGTTCAAAACAAGATGATAGGGTATTATTATTATTAGAGTATATCGAAATGTATAAATCATTTCTGGCATTGTGGGATGTTAGGGCAGAAGTGTTCAGAATCAAGAATCATATTAGTTCTTGCCCAGAAAATACTGGGAAAGACATGAAGGAAGATATTTTTAAAAAATTAATTAAGGCAAAGTTATGAATAAACATATATGTGGGTATGTATCTCTGTCTACAAATTACTTATCCAATACAATTCTTTAGTGCACGTGTTATTGCACGACACATTTCCATAACTATGGCTCAATGCACTAAATTTCAAGTCTTCGAGAGAACTTTATCAAGGTGTCATAGCGCTGACTAGGTGAATCTGCGTCTCTCATTATGTTATTTTGTATCTTGATTATGGGGCTTGGGCATCTGCAGACATGTGTTCAGACGGGAGGAGTGAATGTCACTCTATGGGGACGCCAATGTATGGGGAGGACCAGTTCCACAAATGTATCAAATGTTGGACCATCAGTGCACAAAAAGAGATGACAATGTTTTTATTCCGTTCAACCGCAATTCTCTTAACAAGTTTTCGCGAATGATCTTTGACGCTCTTCAAACAATTTTAAACTAACCTTTTTTCCGCTTGCAACAAAATAGAGCAATTACCGAAACAGCAGCGCCTTCATCGTCTAGAATTCCGAACACAATATTACTGCAAAATATTATTGATAAAATAGTTCACAAAATTATTGTGCAGTAGGTAGAATGTCAATAGTGTTGCACAATAATTACGGCACTATTACAGCACAATTATTATTGTGCAATAATGTTGGCCATCCAGGGACCGCTTTATGCTGTACTTTGCTCTGAAGCCGGCGCCGCAATGTTTGATGTCCCATTAGCAGACTACTGTTTACGACTGATTCTTGTTCTTAATTTCTGTCGTGTGCACGCATCATTTGTTTTAAATAGAAAATGTTACAGTGCTTTCGTGAATAGTACGGCGTCAGGAAGGCACATTTCATACCTTTCTGTCCTCTTAAATCTTATTTGTTTCAGTAATATTACACATTTCTTCTCATTAATGTAACTTTCTTTTTGTTGTACGTTTTGAAGAACCAAGAAGAGAAATATGCGATACGAAAAGGCTGCTTTCGTAATATAGCATTTTCCTTAACATGGACAGATGGAACTGATGTTCGGTCTATATCTTCCTCCCGAAAATATTTTGCTTTGTTTGGTCGATTTGCAATCTTTATTTCTTAGAGCGTTCACCTAGAGAGCTTTTCGAGTAGAGTTGATAAGAACTCTAATGTCAAATGACAGAAATAAAACCAATGCAGAAAAAGTAAACAGCGTAAACAAAATCCATGTACATAAAAGTAGATACCGCTTGAACGAGTCCACTTACGAATGAAATGTGATTCTTCTATACTTCAGACTATAATAAGAATTATTAGTAGGCCCTACACTCGTAAATGACACAATCTTTAATTTTTGAACAAAACTCATCCACCAGAAGCTGATGTTTGCGGCAACCATCATGACGGACGCCGGCTTCGCGTTTGGGATGTCATGACAACTCCCCTTATTATACCTACATGGTAAACAGTTAATGTCTATAGCAGAGAGCCAGCTTGAAACGAAGCAGCGAATGTTATGTAACACATAATACAACAAAATAGTGTTCGTGTTCAGTCGTTAGTAAAATAATGAAAATTAATCCGAACCCCGAAGGGGATATCCCGGCAAGTAAATACCATACGATCATTTCATTTCATCGCCAAAACGCTCCAGAGACCGACGTTGGCCGCGTTAGTGCACTTATCCTGTACCATTTCACTTCGTGTCCGCACCGATAGTGAGTGGTTAGCGTGACGGATTGCCGTCCTACGGGCCCGGGTTCGATTCCCCGCTGGATCGGAGATTTTCTCCGCTCAGGGACTGGGTGTTGTGTTGTCTTCATCACCATTTCATCCCTATGCGGCGCGCAGGTCGCCCAATGTGGCGTCGAATGTAATAAGACCTGCACCGAGGCGGCCGGACCTGCCCCACAAGGGGCCTCCCGGCCAATGACGCCAAACGCTCATTTCCATTTCCATTTCACTTGGTTACACGTTACTGAGAACCGCGCGAGGTGGCACAGTGCTTAGCGCTCTTAACTTGCATTCGGGAGGGCGGCGGTTCAAGCCCCCACCGACCATCCAGGTTTATGTTTTCGATAATTTCCATAAATCTCTTAAGACAAATGCAGGGCGGCCGATTTCCTTCCTCATCCGTCCCTAATCTGGGCTTATGCTTCGTCTCTAATAATCTTCCCTCCTTCCATACTTTTCTGAGTTACCAGCAGTGATAACTAAAATCATTCACTGCTTGATTATTAGCGTTAGCTGTCAAAAGCCTAATAACAACCTTTTGCAGCGCGGACCGCTGCGAGACGCACATGAAGAGAGTCAATGGGATTCCGGGAGGTACCGACAGGGATTCAGAGCCCTGCCTACTCGGGCGCCGTGGTCAACTGAGCTAGGGTTCTCGGTTGAGCATCCATAACGCGAACAGTCCGATCGAGGTGGTCCGAAGGATTCTCGGTTGAGTTTAAATCAGGGAAGTTTGGTGGCCAGGGGATTGTGGTAAATACTATCTGTATTCTTCGAACAGCACACGTACAGTGCGAGCTGTGTGACACGTTGCATTGACCTATTAGTAGATGACATCGTGCCGAGCCGGCCGCGGTGGCCGTCCGGCTCTAGGCGCTCAGTCCGGAACCGCGCAACTGCTACGGTCGCAGGTTCGAATCCTGCCTCGGGCATGGATGTGTGTGGTGTCCTTAGGCTAGTTAGGTTTAAGTAGTTCTAAGTTCTAAGGGACTAATGACCTCAGATGTTAAGTACCATAGTGCTCAGAGCCATTTTAACCAGCCATCGTGTCGAGGAAAAACAGACTGCGTGTAAAGGTGGACATGGATCCCAAGGATAGATACCTACTTGTGTTGATCCATTGTGCCTTCCAAAATAACGACATCACCGAGGGAATTCCCTCCGGCATGCACTCCTCCGACGATTGATGCAAGGCATTTGCTTTCAGACGTTTAATGCTATACACACCAATGACCATCTGTCCGAGGATAATAAAATCTGATTATCTAAAAAGGCCGCCTGTTGGCACTCAGTGGACGTCCAGTTGCGGTATTACCGTGCAAATTGCAGCCTTCGTTGCCGATGAATAGCAGTCAGCAGGGTCCTTGAACCAGTCGCCAGCTGCGGAGGTCCATGCCCAACAGCGTTCGCTGAACGGTCGTTTGGTGACACTGTTGGTAGCCTCTTCGTTCATCTCGATGGTCAGTTGCTCAACTGTTGCCCGTCTGTTCACCCGCACACGTCTCCACAGCCGTCGTTCAGCCCTGTCATCTATGACCATGGTGCACCAGTTGCCTCGACGCCACTTTCTGATAGCGCCATTTTGCCGTCCACGATATACTTTAACTGCGGCGGCACTTGAATAGTTAACAGACTTACCCGTTTCGGGATAGCTTCCACCCTTAGCGCTGAAGCCAATGACACGCTCTTTTGGACGTCAGATAAATCACTGCGTTTCTGCGTTACGACAACGACTGCACTTTTTGACGCGTCTCCCCGACACTCTTTAACACTCTCTACTGCCTGTGCTGCCACCTGCTGTATGTGAGCGGTTATTGCACGTTGACATCGAACATAGGCGGTGGTCGCATTAACGTGGCTGGTCCGTGTATGTACTCCAAAAGTCAGTGTACAGTACATGACAAAGAGAGCACCGTACGAACATTATCGATTTTCTTTCATATTTCATTAGTGAGAGAAAAAAGACTGCCTGCATGCCTCTGTAAGTGCCCTAATTTGTCTTATCTTATTCTCATCATCGTTACGCGAGATATACAGGGTGAGCCAAAATGCACTTGATGACTCTCGATCTCCCACCATAACCGAGTCCATTAACATGAGGTAGCAAATATGAGGTAGCCAAGGAGGTGGAAACGTGAGTTCTACTATGCCAAGACTGCTTGGTAGCTACAACAGGAAAACACAATTAATTAGCCGGAGTACAAAATAAGAAAGTATTTATTACTTAACTTTGTTGTAGTCCATGATTTGTTGGTTGACAATTATAGAAGACGCGACTAGACTAAACGTCTGTAGAATGACATGATTTAAAAGTCACAAATCTTGCAGTGACGAATTAATCTCTCGTAATATTGTATGTCGAATCCGGTGAATTTGAAGACTAACTTGGCTGTTCACATGACAGAACGTAGAATTGTTTATAACTGCCAACTTAGTGCTGTTGACTTTACTATAGTACTATTACGGAACTTTACAACTGGGCTACAAGACTTGATGGCAACAACGACTGAGCTGCAGACGATGAATGACTAACATCGGCGCTGGCTGACCACTGAGCGCGGCTACGAACTGTAGACTGGCAGCACTGCACTACTCTCCTGCTACACCGGGCGCTAATGACCATAGAAGTTTTGCGCCCTAAAAAAAAAAAAAAAAAATACTCTCCTGCTACACATGAAACGGCCTAGCGGCGCCTCCCGGCGAGCATAAGTACTGCGACTGGCTGTGTACAGTCGTTCTTCTATTCCGTTTATCGAGAGAATCGCATGCGGCGGATCGATCTCTCAGACGGCGGTATGGTCGTATGACTGACGACATCATAACACTAATTCACGGAGTAATGTAACTAAGATGTAAAACTCGACACACTTGCCTGAAATGACATGGTGTTTTACTGAAACCAAAAAGTTTGCAAAACTTGGCCGGCAGATGGCGCTAGACAGCGTGGTGCGGCTTTTCAAACTGCCAGCTTGACGGGTGTGACGTATGTCGATATGTCACAGAATCGCATCAGCCCTAGCAGGCTGTATGGACCACCTCGTCACACGAATGCAGCGCCAACTAGATTTAGTGGACCACTGGACCCACAGGAACAAAATAACGGTCAATGCAGAGAAAACCAAAGTTATTGTCTTCACACGTCGGAGACCCATCGTCAATGAACGCCTACGAATATCAGACCAGCCACTCCCCTGGGCAACAACTGTAAAATACCTTGGTGTGCATCTGGACGCCAAACTGCTGTATAGTCATCACATTATGGAGAAGAAGACGTCTGGCCTCAAAATGCTGGGAACTCTCCTCCCATTTCTGAAGAGCTCGTACCTCAGCCAACGCACGAAATTCCATTTGTACCACGCCACAGTCGAACCATCTATTTTCTATGGATCGACCTCTTGGGGTACTACGTGTGCCACTAACTACAAGAAGTTATAGGTTGTACAAAGCAGATGCCTACGATAGATCACTGGAGCCCAATGGTGGATCCGGAATCATGATATTCATCGAGCCTTAAGCGAATCTTACCTCTCAGACAAGGTCAAGGAGAAGGCACGATCCTTATGTCGGAAGTTGGACATGATACGTGACAGTACACCACAACTCACCACAGTAGGTACGGTAGAACCCTTACGCAACCACAAATATAAAGTACCGATGGCGATAGTATTTGAGCCTCCGTAAATGATATCCTATGGTAATTCTCCATAATTTAAGGACATAAAGTCCTTTAGCACTTCTACACACATGTTTTCAAACACACACCAGAAGCAGCGAGTTAAAGGACCCTTCTGTGTGCCCAAACTACAGCTGAAAGAAGAATAAATAAATAAACAGAAAATTTTTGCCCTTTCCATTCCCTACAGAAGTAAAAATCAACGAAGTTGATCAGACTTTAGCACCACCACCACACACACATACATACACACACACACACACACACACACACACACACTAGCCGGCTGGTAAACACCTGCTCGGAGATACAACTTCTATGCAGGCTTGCGCTCCACCCCATCATATTGTTACACGTGGGAAAGACCTTTTGCGCACATTGTTTAGAGCGGACTGCGCAATGAACAGCCACTTACGTCATGCTCGGCCTCCCAAGATAACCAGATCTCAGTCTGCGCCGTTACTGATTGTGGGATTACCCGAAGTGGCAAGTCTACCGCGATCGCCCGATGCCATTAGGAATGCTAAAAGACAACCACTGACCGCAGTTTCCCACTATACGTAATGATATGTTGCAGAATGCTGTTCACAATATTGTCCCTCGACTACAGGTAATGTTAGCGAGTGACGGCCGACATGTTGAACATGTGACTGGCCAATGTATGTTCATAAGAACAGGAGGAAGAGATTAAACGAAAAGATAATTTTGTACTTATGACTTGAGAACTACGAATCCATATACCGATGAGGGGAAAGGAGCGTTCCTGCCTGACATACTTTTAGCTGACGGGCAATTTTACTGTAACTAATTGCAGGCGTAAGCTCGAGACGTTAAACCTAATCTTCCTTCCTTACTTACTGGCCTAAGATCTTAGCAATCATATACAACCGCTCACTTGACTAAAGGTCTGTTCCTAAAGACTGGAAAGTAGCACAGGTCACACCAGTATTCAAGAAAGTAAATACGAGTCACCCATTGAATTACAGACCCATATCGCTGACCTCAATTTGCAGTAGGATTTTGGAGCATATACTGTACTCGCACATTATGAATCACCTTGAGGAAAATTACTTGTTGATACATAACTAACATGGATTCAGAAAATATCGTTCTTGTGCAACACAGCTAGCTCTTTATTCCCATGAAGTAATGAGTGCTGTCGACAAGGGATCGCAGATCGATTCCATATTCCTAGATTTCCAGAAGGCTTTTGATACCGCTCCTCACAAGCGACTGTTAATCAAATTACGTGCATATGGAGTATCGTCTTAGTTGTGCGACTGGATTCGTGATTTCCTCTCAGAGAGGTCATAGTTCGTAGTGATAGACGGTAAATCATCGAGTAGAACAGAAGTGGGATCTGGCGTTCCGCAAGGTAGTGTCATAGGCCCTCTGCTGTTCCTGATTTACATAAATATAGGTGATAATCTGAACAGCCCCCTTAGATTGTTTGTAGATGACACTGTAATTTACCGTCAAGTAAAATCATCAGACGATCAATTCCAATTACAAAATGATCTAGAGAGAATTTCTGTATCGTGCGAAAAGTGGCAATTGGCACTAAACAAAGAAAAGTGCGAGGTCATCCACATGGGTACTAAAAGAAATCCGATAAATTTAGGACATACGATAAATCGCACAAATCTAAGGGCTGTCAATTCGACTAAATACCTAGGAATTACAAGTACGAGCAACTTAAGTTGGAAAGACCACATAGATAATATTGTGGGGAAGGCGAAACAATGACTGGGTTTTGTTGGCAGAACACTTAGAAGATGCGACAAACCCACTGAAGAGACAGCCCACATTACATTTGTCCGTCCTCTGCTGGAATATTGCTGCACGGTATGAGATCATTATCAGGTGGGATTGACGGAGGACACCGAGAAAGTGCTTAGAAGGGCAGCCCGTTTCGTGTTATCGCGCAATAGGGGTGACAGTGTCACTAATATGTTACGCGAGTTGGGGTGGCAGTCACTGAAACAAAGGCGGTTTTCTTTGCGGCGAGATCTATTTACGAAATTTCAATCGCCAACTTTCTCTTCCAAATGCGAAAATATTTTGTTGACACGCACCTACGTAGGGAGAAATGATCATCATAATAAAATAAGAGGAATCAGAGCTCGAACGGAAAGATTTAGGTGTCCCTTTTTCCCACGCGCCATTCAAGAGTGGAATGGTAGAGAAGTAGTATGAAAATGGTTCTATGAACCCTCTGTCAGGCACTTAAGTATGACTTGCAGAGTAACCCATGAAGAAGTAGAGGCAGACCTTCAGGCCCGTTTGTGTAAACCTTACATTTTCTTCCGCAAGCAAAAACGCACTTAATTTTTTCCATATTATAGTAGAAACATGTAAAATTCTCGCAAGATGCCTATGCAGTGGTCTGGATATGGGCTTAGAAACAAAATTAGTTGCAGAAAATAAATTGTGTATGCAACAAAAAGTGTGATTGCTGCAACGTTTTTCTCGACTGATGTAAGATCGATGTACACTGGGAACAAAATGAAAAAAGTATCCACATGCCACATTTTTATATCGTTGTAATACTACTTAAGGCCCAGTAAAAATATATCTAGTGTTTGTCATCCCTGAATGTTGATACTAGCCTAGTGTCTACCTTTATACAAGGTGTTTGCGAAAGAGCGTGCAAAAATGTAACAGGACATAGAAAATGCTCCACTGAAGAGTTTGATGTAGGGAACCTGAGGTCGGAGAAGCCAGCTTAAGGGGATATGGATGCAAACTTGTCCTCCGCTTTGTCTAGCGTTACTTTTTTCCAGCTTATTTACAGTTATATGGTACAAATTTACTTGTACTCTGCTGTTTATTTACATGTACGTTCTTTATTTATTGCAAGGAAACGTGAAGGACGAGCTTGATTACTAGGAAGTGTTTCCTGGTCACTGGATTGGAACGGGGGTCCTATTCCATGGCCTAAGAGGTCACCTGACCTGAATCCCCTTGATTATTTTTGTGAGGATATGTAAAGTTACTAGTGTATGAGGCCGCAATGGATACAAGGAGACGGAATCAGTTGCAGAATAATTGTAGCTGCCTGCAATGTTATTTGAAACACACCAGGAATATTTGTCATGGTGCGTCAGAATCTTGTTCACTGATGTCATGTTTGCATTGAGGTTGATAGCCGACAGTTTCAGCACATTTTGTAAGATACAGTGTACGAGACAAACGGTACGTTCATTGTATCAGTGATGGTATTTGAAGTGGACTGTAACTAATGTAAGTAAGACAATACACAGCACTGTGATTTTATTCCTATTATCTCATTAAGCTGGCTTCTCTACTCCACGTTCCATACCTCAAATTTCCTTGTTAACTTTTTGCACGCTCTTAAGGAAACTGCCTATATACTGCACAGCCCTCCTGGAGTTTTCAGCGAAAGGCAGACATATCATTATGGATAACAGGACAGAGGCGGAAGTGCTCGGGAGACTGTTGCTAAGCGCATCTCTGCATCGACGCGACTGCATCAGCCGGCGGCCATGTGGATCAATATCATCCGTTTATAGGTCAGGGCTTCTGTCTGGGACACCAGCCGTCTGCCAACGAACCCCCATCCCCTTATTTATACAGCCAGTAACAGCATGTATATTCTTCTCATATTTAAATTAGATACTTACTGGAAGCTGTTAATTCGATAAATCACTGTGCTCCAAATAGGTATCTGACAACATAAAACAGAACATCAGAATCTTTGTAGTCTTTCTAGTACTGTCTTGTCACGGGTTCTGACCGTACAACATTGTTGCTTCGGGGGTACATTGATCGTGTCGTGGCAAGTAAGTAAAGGAGCCGCTAAAAGGACGTCTCCTAAGTAACTATGTCCACCTGCGAAGGAAATGCTGCCGGAAGAGGCTGCCTTTATTTGTAGGTCAGAGGTCGCACATCGATTCTTGCCCGGGAGCTCGACGCTGGGCGTCTGCAGAACAAGGCGGAGGGTGACCTCAAGAAACAGCGGTCTGCAGCCAAAGGAGCAGGGCCGGTGGGCCCCTTCTGTCCGCCCACTCTTCTGGTTGAGGAGAAGTTCAGGAAATGCGTCCGCAGTACTGCCACACCACTTTTAACGTCCTACGTTACCATCGAGCTATTTACAAGTTGTGTGTGGTGAATGTTCTGCTGATTTAAAGCTGGTGTTTTAGTTCTTCATTGAGTACAGTACCAGCAAACCCCCGATTCTTTAAAGAATCGAACTGCCACTTCTAAAGAGCTTAAAATGTCCGATTACTTTACTAATGAGTTACTGTGTTAAGTATTTGGCGTTAAGCACGTAAGCGAGAAAATGTTTGAAAAGGTTTGAAATTATGCTTAAAGTTTGTTGGAAGTCGTTAAATGCTCTCATTATGAAACACTGGACGAATATAGTCTGCGTAATTTGCTCTCCATTTTCGGAAAAAGTAGCTTTTCACAATATAAATGATTATACCTCATACCACCTGAATTATGAGCCATAAAATAATATAATTTTTCAGGTACGTCCATCGATATATGTAGACACTGTATTCAAAGTGTGTATACAAATAGTTAGTACTACAGAAGTACGCAATTTAAATGTGGTACGTTATGCTCAAGTTTCACTGCGCGCCATTTTAAGCAGAAGTTAGTTTTTCCCACATCTAAATGTTCATGACGTCATATGTCCTGATCTATGTAACGTAAATGATATAATTTTGCAGGTACATTCAATGGTATATGTGGATACTGTCTGAAAACTGTGCTGCGAGTAGAGTCGGTAATAATGAAGTAATAAATTAAAACATCGTGTCTGATGCTGAAGGTTTAATGAATGAGAAGCGAAAATGTAGTAAGCTCTAAACTTTCTTCCTTTCATCATTTTGTTGGGAGTGTCGACGAGAAGTAGTTTCGTAAAGGTTGGAAATTATGTGTCAACTTTGTTAGAAGTCGCTAAATGTTCTCATTCTCAAATACTAACTGAATAGAGTTACCAACATTCATCTTATTGTGCTAAACTGTTAACATATGTATACGCTTCGTAATGAAAACATTATGACAGCATTTAAAATTTTTAAATTCGCGAAATACAGAACATCTCATTTCCGTTGCCCCTGGAAACCGTTAGCTATGCGACTTGGAACTAGTTCTTGGTTGCCGGACAGTCCCTTAGTAATAAACATGTTATAAGCACCTTCTGCGTATTGTTAAGTCAGTCATAATTCCTTGGTAAAATCGTAATATTCGCGCCATTTCCGTTTTTCACAAACTTTTTTGTGCTCTCTTGAAAACAGGCGATTTTTCTAAAGTCAAAATAAGTTCAACACTCAGCTCCCAGTTTCGAGGGTAGGACAGGAACGTCTCTCTGTTTTCTTAGGAAAGTACTAATAAAAAAAAAGAGAAAAAACATTTTCCGCTGTCTTCATTTGAGTTATCAGTGAAGTGTCAAACTTGAATTTGTACGTATGTATGTGTCTCCCACTGAGTCCAATAGGGGAGGTAGCTGTACCTCGAAACACTTCCCAGACTTGAGTTTGAAAATGTCTTCTTATTCCATTTTGAACGGATAGCATTGACTTCATGTGTGCTGCAGTCGTTTCCTGACAGCGAAATTACTCCGGAAAAGTAAAGTTTTTCGAAATATGAAAAACTGTTCCAGGGCACAAGACGGCCGTGCACACAGGAACAAATTATCTAGTCAAATTTAAAAGTGTTGCAGCCTAGAAAATCTTGTTTATACCGTATTTAATATACTATGTCTTACGTTATTATTCTGCTACCCACCAGTAATAATCAGTAGTTGAAATTAACTTAAGAGGTGGTTTTATCAAAACCCAGTTAAAAGTTTAAAACATTTTTAAATAGCAGCAGAATTTTACTGCCCGTGGAATTCTGTGACAAGAATTAACAATATCCTCAAAATATGTTTAATACTACACTTAAATGTGTAGAACTTTTAATGTTTACAAACGCTGCACAAAAAACAAACTCATGTCCACAACAATAAAAACAGTGCAAAATGACGGAAACTGCTTACGGCGATCTCTGGTGCGCGGTAGCTTTCAAGTGGTTATAAAATCGGTCACTCGACTGAAACGTCGACTACGAAACATTATGTGTTCCTAGAGACGCTATCCTCCAGGTACAAATTTCTCCACTGCTTATATTATAACTGCCATTTGCGAAGCCATCGAAGATGTAATGAGAAATATCCTTTATTAGTGGTGACTAGTTTCCCATATTTGTCCCATTTAATGCCAAATTGACGTTTTAATAAGTCGTCGCGGAATATAAAAGCAATCGATATTTCTTAGTGAAGGACACTTGGAAAATTTGGAAATTTGTGGTAAGGTATTATGTGACCAAACTGCTGAGGGTCATCGGTCCCTAAGCTAACGCACTACTTACCCTAACTTACGCTAAATGTAAATGTCGTGTGACTAGGGCCGCCCGTCGGGTAGACCGTGCACCGGGTGCAAGTCTTTCGATTTGACGCCACCTCGGCGACTTGCGTGTCGATGGGGATGAAATGATGATGATTAGGACAATACAACACCCAGTCAAATGGTTCAAATGGCTCTAAGCACTATGGGACTTAACATCTGAGCTCATCAGTCCCCTAGACTTAGAACTACTTAAACCTAACTAACCTAAGGACATCGCACACATCCAAGCCCGAGGCAGGATTCGAACCTGCGACCGTAGCAGCAGCGCGGTTCCGGACAAGCGCCTAGAACCGCTCGACCACCGAGGCCGCCAAACACCCAGCCCCTGAGCAGAGAAAATCTCTTAGCCAGCCGGGAATCGAACCCGGGCCCCTAGGATTGACATTCTGTCACGCTGACCACTCAGCTACCGGGGACGGACAACTTACGCTAAGGACAACAGACACACCGATGCCCGAGGGAGGACTCGAGCCTCCGACGGAGGGGGGGGGGGGGGGCGCTCGGACCGTGACAAGGCACCTAATACCGCGTGGCTTCATAGCGTGGCGAAGGACACTTGATTCAATATCTGTACCAGTCAAACATACACTGATGAGCCAAAACGTTATGACCAATGCCCACCCCGAGTTTGGAAGCCAACTAGTGACGTTCAGGTCACGTGACGCGCCAAAGAAAATACTTAAGCGGAACAGACAGGGAGGGATGGGGAATAATTCTGGCGACGATACGGGCCGCAAATGGGAAAATCCATTGACGTAAGCCACTTTGAAAAAGGACAGATTATTATGGACCATCTATTGAGAACGAGACCCTCGTGGTCTCGCGGTAGCGTTCTCGCTTCCCAAGCACGGGGTCCCGGGTTCGATTCCCGGCGGGGTCAGGGATTTTCCCTGCCTCGAGATGACTGGGTGTTGTTGTGTCGTCTTCATCATCATCATTCATCCCCATTACGGTCGGAGGAAGGCAACGGCAAACCACCTCCATTAGGACCTTGCCTAGTAAGGCGGTGCGGGTCTCCCCCATCGTTCCCCTACGCTCTGTAAAGAAGCATGGGACTTCATTTCCATTTCCATTGAGAACGAGAGTCTCGGAAACGGCTAAGTTTGTCAGCTGTTGGCCTGCTCTCTTGAGTATCTACGGAACGTACACTGGTCTGTAAAACTGAAGAACGGAAATAAATTTCGCATACATGGGTCAGTGAAAAAAATGCGCTGTGGAATGAACATTAATGACACTTTTATTCAAGCACGACAATTATACTGAAGTCACCGCGATTCATGATGGTACTCTGGTCATTACAAAAGGCGTGACATAGCTCCTCCGTGTGACCGCTACGGTCGCAGGTTCGAATCCTGCCTCAGGCATGGATGTGTGTGATGTCCTTAGGTTGGTTAGGTTTAAGTAGTTCTAAGTTCTAGGGGATTGATGACCTCAGATGTTAAGTCCCATAGTGCTCAGAGCCATTTGAACCATTTATTTTGAACATAGCTCCTAATAGGATGGGTTGTCACCACGGGCGCCAATGCATGCTCTGCTGTGTGCTCCCATTCTGCCCATGGGACTTCTTGTAGCAGGGCGTTTCATTCCTCCACCAGCGCGGTTGACAATTGTTCGATCGTCGTTGATGAGTGAGGACGTGCTGTAATACGTCTCCCCAACGCATCTCACACGTGCTAGTTGGGATTTATGTCGGGGTAACGGGCGAACAACTCCATTCGCCGAATATCCCCTCGCTCCAAGAGCTCTACCATCCGTGTAGTTGGAAGCAGTCGCTCACTGTCGCCCATGAAAATGCAGTCAGGGCCGAAGGTATCCCTGAAAAGACGCACATGGAGGAGGAGTACAGTGTCACAGTAACATCGATCCGTGAGTGTACCGTGTTCAACCATTTGGAAGTCAGGACGCCCATGCAGGATTATTCCCCCCAATGCCACAACACTTGGACTACCAAAACGACCACGCTCAAAAAACTACCTCGGTGCATTACATACCGACGTATGGTGAAGGGTGGCGACGCATAATGCACCCAGGAAAATCTCTGTAGATTGCTACGTTTCCGATCGCGGTGGGCGTGTCCTGTGGTATTAATGGGGTGATCTAGAAGGCCAATCGAGGTGAGGCAGTATGACTGAGTATTTATCAAACTAGGTGCGTATACGTCCAAGTATCTAGGGAGAAGAGAGTGTCCACAGCATACTCAGCATTAAGGTGGAGGAGAAAGGGTATATCCTTGATCCCCGAGAATTCTGAAACAAATCGTGGTATGTGTCAACGCTAACCTGATTGAGACTTCTAGGTCACGGTACGAAACACACCCACAGAAGGTTACAGAACTACCTTCGGCCAGAACTACGCTCTCACACATCGTGGCTTAAGGAGAGGTTTACTATCTTTGGCCCGAAAAAGGCATGTTGCTTGAGAATTTTTTTCTCGGGTTGTGCTATAGATATAAATTTCGAATTTGGTCAAAATGTTTATTGATATTTCCTCTACAAATTAGATTTTTTTCGACCGTAAATGTCGAAGAGCAAAGGCGAAAGTGTCGTCGGAAGGAAACAAAATTTCTATGTAGACCTCCACGCGCGGTATGTCACAGGTCAGCTGTCTCGTCTGAAATCAAAACTGAGTTGACGTTAGCGAAGGATATAAGATTCTTTAGGAGTTGTACCTCGCTTAAGTTATTTGCACTACAGAAAACAAAATGGCGGCCATTTGACAAAAATAGGGTTCTTTCCATCGATTTTTCGAATTCGTCGGCCAATAGTCGATGGATCGGAATAAAAGTGGTACAACTCCTAGACAATTTAGTTAGCTTCGTCGGAAACAAAGAATCGTGCCAATCGTTTCAGTAGATTTGAAGTTACCACACCGCGCGATAAGAAAACGTTATTTCGAGAAAAACGCGTTTGAAGTTTTGGCTACATATAAATACAATATTATGCAACGTACGTTCAATCTGGTATTCCGGGTCCATAAACTAGTCCTTCTTCTTCCTCATAGAGGGCGTTCTGCTCGATCTGGGACATCCTGCGCTGCTCCAGAGCCGCTCGTACGGCGGTTTTCGATCGCTTGAATCCGGTGGTCGTCCGAATGCTTGGCGAACTGCGTCGGACAGAGTCCCAGGGTGACGTCCATCGCTCTCATGGTCTTCAGAATTGCTGAATACTCTTCGTTGAAGCTGCTCACTGCCGGGAAAGTCGCAATCTCTACAGTCTTTGCACCTGAATGCAAATGCTTGGGGGCTAACTTCTAAACACAAGCGTTCAAACTTTCATCTGAATTTGTGTGTTCCCTCCCAAGCACCGGAACAATAACTTGTCCACCGAAACAAAAAACTGGTGCGTGAAAAAGGCCGATTTCAGGCAGGTGCATTTTTTGTTCAACCGCGAATAACAAACATTTCCGTTCCGTATTCGGAAAACCCGTTTCAGGAGTGGATTCTAAACACTTTTTTGGATCCAAAAATGCAATTTTTAAAAAAATCGATTTTTTGAACCAAAAGGTTCGAAAAGATCCAAAATCGCGAAAGTTTGACCACACTGCACACTTCTTCGTTAGCTACTGTCAAGTTTCCATCTTTTCCGCCTCTGAAGTAGTTCAGTTTTATGTGTCACTGTGGACAAGGTAATTTGGCATGGTAGTCGATTCCCAGTGTCGACTGATTGCGTGTAGTTACCTACGTAAAATTCTCTCGGAATCTGGGTAAGATTTGAGGTGACAAACACATGGATAGCGATATGCACGTATACAGGGGGCGGTAAAATCCCGTACACAAGGCATAAAAGGGCAGTGCATTGGCGGAGAGGTCATTCATGTGACAACGTTTCCCATGTGATTATTGGCCGCACGACGGTAATTAAGAGAATTCGAAAACGGAATGGTAGTTGGAGCTGGAAACATGGAACATTCCATTTCGGAAATCTTTAGGGAATTCAATATTCCGAGATCCACGGTGGTATAATTGTGCCGAGAATACCAAATTTCAGGCATTACCTCTCACCATGGACAGTGGAATGACCGACGTCTTCACTTAACGACCGAGATCAATGGCGTTTACATAGAGGCATCAGTGCTAAAATACAAGCAACATTGCTTGAAATAACAGCAGAAATCAATGTCGGACGTACGACGAACGTATCCGTTAGAACAGTGCGGCGAAGATTGGCGTTAATGGGCTATGGCAGCAGACCACCGACGCTAGCGCCTTTGTTAATGGCATGAGATCGGCTGCAGCGCCCCTCCTGGGCTCGTGACCATAGTGGTTGTACCACAGACGACTGGAAAACAGTGGTCTGACCAGACGAGTCACGATTTCAGTTGGAAAGAGTTGATGGTATGCTTCAAGTGTGACGCAGGCCCGACGAAGCCATGTACCCAAGTTCTCAAAAGGTACTGTGTAAGGCTTTTGGTGGCTCCGTAAATGCGTGGGCAGTGTTTACTTGGAATGAACTGGGTTCTTTGGTCCAATTGGACCGATGATTGACCGGAAATTGCTATGTTCGGGTACTTGGAGACCATTTGCAACCATTAATGGACTTCGTGTTCCGAAACAACGATAGAATTTTTATGGATGACAATGCGCTATGTCACCGGGTCACCCTTAATCGCGATTGGTTTGAAGAACATTCTAGACAATTCTAGCAAATGACTTGGCCACCCAGATGGCCCTACACGGCCGGCCGGGGTGACCGAGCGGTTCTAAGCGCTACAGTCTGGAGCCGCGCGGACGCTACAGTCACAGGTTCGAATCCTGCCTCGGGCATGGATGTGTGTGATGTCCTTAGGTTATTTAGGTTTAAGTAGTTCTAAGTTCAAGGGGACTGATGACCCCAAAAGTTAAGTCCCATAGTGCTCAAGCCATTTGAACCATTTTTTTGGCCCTACGCGAATCCCGTCGAACATTTATGCACAACGTCCTGCACCAGCAGCACTTCCGTAATTATGGACGGCTATAGAGGCAGCATGACTCAATATTTTTGCAGGGCACTTCCAATGACTTGTTGAGTCAGTGCCACGTCGTGTTACTGCACTACGCCGGACAAAAGAAGGTCCTAAACGATATCAGGAGGTATCCCATGACTTTTGTCACCTCTATGTACTTGCATTCACTGAGAGCACGAATTCCTGCCGGGTTGGGTTGGGTTGTTTGGGGAAGAGACCAAACAGCGGGGTCATCGGTCTCATCGGATTAGGGAAGGAAGTCGGCCGTTCCCTTTCAAAGGAACCATCCCGGCATTCGCCTGGAGAGATTTAGGAAAATCACGGAAAACCTAAATCAGGATGGCCGGACGCGGGATTGAACCGTCGTCCTCCCGAATGCGAGTCCAGCGTGCTAACCACTGCGCCACCTCGCTCGGTTTCCTGCCGGGTTTGAAGCCGAATGTCACTGACAAGGCCTGATTCTAGTCTCCTGTACCGGTCGGTTAGCGTCTTTCTACAACCGCCCTTCCTACGCAGTGTTACGTCATTGCGAGAGGTATACCATTCGTTATAGACACGTTGAGAATCCGCCTTGACACACCAACAAGTTGGACAACTTTGTTCACGACGTGGTCACGGACACCTCGGATCACGATAGTTCCTTCTGTCATACTGTCACGTATTCACGTCGACCCATCCGAGTGCTCTGATTCCATACAACCGACTGGCACATACACACCCATTCATTGACAAGATTTACGACGTAGGTGAGTGTCGTATGAGCGCCTGATACCAAAGCGACCAGCGCGCTCTTTTAAGAGTATGGTCAATATTTTTTTGCTACGAATTTATTCTCGCTTCGGGCTACTTTGAAATATAGAACGATTTATTCATCTTTCAACTCTGTGAAGTTCTGTCTTTCAGCTGATAAGGCTGAACTCTTTTAAGATTTGATCCCTATTGTGTAGGTCAACAAATTACAACACGCTGTTTCCATTCTCTTGAATTGAGAATTTGTGATGAAGAATGGAGTGGCCGAGCGGTTCTAGGTGCTTCAGTGTGGAACCGCGCGACCGCTACGGTCGCAGGTTCTAATCCTGCCTCGGGCATGAATGTGTGTGGTGTCCTTAGGTTGGTTAGGATTAAGTAGTTCTAAGTTCTGAGGGACTGATGACCTCAGATGTTAAGTCCCATAGTGCTCAGAGCTATTTTTTTTTATTTTTTTTTTTTTGTGATGAAGAGCAAAAACAAGACGCATCTCTGACTTTTATGTATGACAATGCAGGCGATGTTTCCGCGTTTGCCAATTCCACGTGAGGTTGCCCAGTCGTCTGCTCACCACGAGACATCGCATTTACGAGGCTTCCTCTCGCACGTGCTTACATGTAACACACAATCCATTTAGCATAACTATTCGGATTGCAGCAACAGTTTCAGATTACTGCTAAGAGTTTAGAATCCCGTCACTGTTCACATTAACGCCAAACATGATCATGGAGTACCACGTGCAAATGAGTGTCACATAATAGACTACAAAATCCTTAATCATCCACTATTGTTAGACAGTACGATCCTGCAAACATAACAGCATACCTCTCCATACTAAGATGACAAAGGACACGAATTAGTTGTATCAAGGCTCCCACGCAACGCTAATGAACAATTTATGAATGTTTGTTGGTTAGCTTCTGTTCCAGATTGTATTTCGTTCGTAAAATATAGCACTCTACAGCACAAAAGGAAATACAGACAGTCACATATTTGTAGTGTTTTGCCTCTGAACGCTAATAAGTGTATTTTTTGGATTCCGTACCTCACTCGGTAAAAACGGAATGATTATCATTTTGTTGTCCGCCCGTGTATCTGTGTTTCTCAAAAATGGTTCAAATGGCTCTGAGCACTATGGGACTTAACTTCTGAGGTCATCAGTCCCCTAGAACTTAGAATTACTTAAACCTAACTAACCTAAGGACGTCACAAACATCCATGCCCGAGGCAGGATTCGAACCTGCGACCGTAGCAGTCACGCAGTTCCAGACTGTAGCGCCTAGAACCGCTCGGCCACCTCGGCCGGCTATCTGTCTTTCTGTCCGACTGTTCAAAACCCATTGTCTCAGGGACGGGTAGACATGTCGAGTTGAAATTTGTTTCACATATTAGGGTCTACAGTTTCTTGGCGGTGTAAAAAACTGAAATTCTAAGCCAAAGCAATCAAAAGATATAGCTATTTTTGTCACATATTTTGATATTTGCAAGATCACTCCTCAAAACCCACATGCGACTTCCCATTGACCTACAATCATGAAATTTGGCAAGAAGCAGGGTTTCACACGATAACCAAAGTAAAAATTACAAAAATTGTTAATTTTGAATTATAACACCAGAAAAAATGTGGTATCAGACTGTCAGCCCCTTTATCTCAGGAACACGTGGATGCGTGAAGTTGAAATCTATGTCACTTACTGAGGTCTATGGTCCCTTGACTGTATATTAAACGTTAGCTTCTAAGTCAGTGCAATGTACGGATACGGTCATTTATGTCACTCCCAAACCCACTCATCAAAATCTATATGGTACCTCCAATTGATCTATAATCATGAAATTTCGCAAGAAGCAAGGTTTCACAATACAACTAAAGGAAAAAACGCAAAAATTGTGAATTTGTAATTATATCACACAAAAATTTTTTTTATCGATTGTCTACTTGTCCATCCGTACGTTAAGCCCCCTGTTTCTCAGGAACAGGTAGACGTATCATTTTGAAATTTGTGTCACATACTAAGGCCTATAATTCCTTTCCGGTGTAGTAAATGAAACCAAAAGATATGTCCATTCATGTCACATATTTTGATAGTCGCAAACTCTCCCATCAATACTTGTAGGGTGCTTCCCGTTGACCTGGAATCATGAAATGTGGCAAGAAGTAAGATTTCACAGCAAAACTAAAGGAGAAGATACGAAAATTGTTAATTTGCTACTATATCACAAGAAAAAAATTTTGTCACTTGTTTTCAGACTGTTTGTCTGTCTGTCCGTCTGTTAAGACTCTTTTTGTCAGGAAAAGGCATACGTATCAAGTTGAAATTTATGTCACATAGAAGTCTCTGCTCCCTTGTCGGTAAAATAAACTTAAGCTTCTGAGTTAATGGACGCAAAAGATACGACCATTTATGTCACATACTTTGATACTCGCAAACTCACTCATCAAATCCTATAGGATACTTCCCATTGGTCTAGAATCATGAAATTTGACAAGAAGAGAGGTTTTACGGTAAAAGTACACAGAAAAATCCGAAGCTTATTAATTTGTAATTATATGACATGAATTTTTTTTTTCATTTTTTATTCGAGTGTCCGTCTGAAGCTGCTCTATTGAGACCTCTTTTTCTCAGGAGTGGATGGATTATCAAGTTCAAATTTATATCATATACTTACGTCTACAGGCCTTTGATACTGGAAAAAATTGAAGCTTCTGTCAGTGCAGTCAAAAGATACGTGCTCATTAAAACCTATAGGATACTTCCAGTTGGTCTACAATCATGAAATTTGGCAAGAACAAGATTTCGCAGTACAAGTAAAGGAAAAAAAATAGGAAAACTGTTAATTTTTAATTATATCAGAGTAACACATATTTCTTTTGTAAATTATTATCCGGTTTGCAACTTGAAATTAGAACATTCTCGAAAGTGTTGGAATCCCTGGGACCGGCATCTTGCCAGTGCCAATGTCGATAACAGGCAAAAGTCGTCGAGATTCTCGATTCTCGAAATGGATGAACTGTCGATATACGTAATTACACTACTGACCATTAAAATTGCTATACCATGAAGATGACGTGCTACAGATGCGAAATTTAACCGACAGGAAGAAGATGCTGTTGTATGCAAATGATTAGCTTTTCAGGGCTTTCACACAAGGTTGGCGCCGGTGGCGACACCTACAACGTGCTGACATGAGGAAAGTTTCCAACCGATTGCGTTTTATCGTATCGCGACATTGCTGCTTCCGTTGGTCGAGATCCAATGACTGTTAGCAGAATATGGAATCGGTGGGTTCAGGAGGGTAATACGGAACGCCGTGCTGGATCCCAACGGCCTCGTATCACTAGCAGTCGAGATGACAGGCATCTTATCCGCATGGCTGTAACGGATCGTGCAACCACATCTCGATCCCTGAGTCAACAAATGGGGACTTTGGAAGACAACAACCATCTGCACGAACAGTTCGACGTTTGCAGCAGCATGGACTATCAGCTCGGAGACCATGGCTGCGGTTACCTTTGACGCTGCATCACAGACAGGAGCGCCTGCGATGGTGTACTCAACGGCGAACCTGGGTGCACGAATGGCAAATCGTCATTTTTTCGGATGAATCCAGATTCTGTTTACAGCATCACGATGGTCGCATCCGTGTTTGGCGACATCGCGGTGAACGCACATTGGAAGAGTGTATTCGTCATCGCCATACTGGCGTATCACCCGGCGTGATGGTATGGGGTGCCATTGGTTACACGTCTCGGTCACCTCTTGTTCGCATTTACGGCACTTTGAAGAGTGGACGTTACATTTCAGATGTGTTACGACCCGTGGCTCTACCCTTCATTCGAACCCTGCGAAACCCTACATTTCAGCAGGATAATGCACGACAGCATGTTGCAGGTCCCGTATGGGCCTTTCTGGACACAGAAAGTGTTCGTCTGTTGCTCTGGCCAGCACATTCTCCAGATCTCTCACCAATTGAAAACGTCTGGTCAATGGTGGCCGAGCAACTGGCTCCTGGCTTGTCACAATACGCCAGTCACTACTCTTGATGAACCGTGGTATCGTGTTGAAGCTGCATGGGCAGCTGTACCTGTACACGCCATCCAATCTCTATTTGGCTCAACGCCCTGGCGTATCAAGGTCGTTATTACGGCCAGACGTGGTTGTTCTGGGTACTGATTTCTCAGCATCTATGCACTCAAATTGCGTGAAAATGTAATCACATGTCAGTCCAATGAATACCCGTTTATCATCTGCATTTCTTCTTGGTGTAGCAATTTTAATGGCCAGTAGTGTAAGTTTGTACAGAAGCCTCAGTGCGCGAGTCCTACTAGCACCTGGCCGGTTTTTTCGGAAAGACGTGCTTCACACCCAGTGTTGGTGTTGACGGAATTAACAGCACGAAGGCCCATCGCGATAGTTGTAGGCTGTTTTTTTTCTGAAAAAACGACTGCTATTTTTTATCTTTGATCGGCGTTCAACAGTTTACAAACAATGCCATCTGTATGTACAAGTCTGTTTGAATAACGCGAGCGCTGTTTGGAAGGAAGAGTGAAGTACAGTAAAAACATATCCGGACGCCAGCGGCGGCGCTTCGTGACGTTCCAGCAGGTGTTTACAACCTCCCGTCTCCCAACATGCAGCTGTCTGCACGAGGAACAGGCAGGCGAGCGCACGGAGCGAGGGCCTTCGTTCTTACAGGATCTGGAGACAGTTTAACTACCCTATGAAGCAAATACGGGAGCTTCCCCGGTCAGTGTCACAAGAATTTTAACACCTTATGAATCTCGTAGCATGATATCTGAGCAGTAGTCAGTATCTTCCACTATAAATATAGTGTGTGCTGCAAGGTGCACATTACCCCAAAAAAAAAAAAAAAAAAAAAAAGAAACGTGGCCGGGCTGCCGAAAAAGAGGGGCCGGCCGCTGTGGCCGAGCGGTTATAGGCGTTTTAGTCCGGAACCGCGCTGCTGCTAAGGTCGCAGGTTCGAATCCTGCCTCGGGCATGGATGTGTGTAATGTCCTTAGGTTAGTTAGGTTTAAGTAGTTCTAAGTCTAGGGGACTGATGACCTCAGATGTTAAGTCCCATAGTGCTCAGAGCGTTTTTTGTGCATTGAGCGAGAAGAAAGGTACGGCCCGTTTTCTTTCCGTGAAAGAACCGTCAACGGGATAGTATACCTGGTATGTTACAGCAATTTTTTATACCCCAGATCGATGAGGATGACCAAGAACGAAACGTTTACTTCACGCAAGGTGGTGCACCACCCCACTACTTGGCTGACGTCCGGGAATTTCTTAGTGGCCGCTTTCCAGGTCAATAGATTGGCAGTGATGCGTCAATTGTATAGCCCCCACGTTCCCCAGACCTGACACCGTTCGATTTTTTAAAATGAGAATTCATCAAGGATATCGTGTTTGTACCTCCTGTGCCGGCTTCTCTACCTGAACTTAGAGCAAGAATTTACGTCGCCACTGAGCAAGTTACACCTGCAATGCTACAGCGAGTTTTGCAAGGAACTGACTTCCAAGGCGATGTGTGCAGTATAACCAACGGAAGCCACATACAACATCTTTAGTTTAAGGTAAAAAAACTTGATGTGTTTCCCTACAAAATAATACTAAACCCAAATCTATAGCTTCTTTCGATAGATTTATATGAATTTTTAAAGTTGTAGAGTCATTTCTGAAACACCCTGTAGAGCTGTCTGTAAATTCCATTGTAGGCATTTCACCACCGGCAGATGTGCTGCAAGACGTTCTCGAAAGCAGCTATTTCCACCGCGATGCCTCTTGGTACGTCGTGATTCATCAGAAACTAAGCCGTTACTCCAGTGATTCACGCCTCTGCGTCGCAGCTCCACTTATCGCACGATGTGTTTGTCACAACGGCGTGTAACACGGCTTTCGACAGTGATGAAAACCGAATGTTTGTCCAGCTTGGCAGTGAATGCTGCCTCCTGTTCATTCTTCCCTATGAAATCTAAACAATCTGAGGAACCATTGTAGTTTTCTCATTACGTCATCTGGTCGTTGCAGAAACGTTCCGTTTGACTACACAGTGTGTTACGTCGTCGGGTATACAGCATTTATCTCAGTAGGCATCCGGAACCCTTTAGCTGAAATAACAGGACGAAAATGTTCGGGCGCACGACGCCTCCAATTGTTGCCTCTCCACTATGCTGTAAATAAGCGTTCGTATATCGCCGAACGCGCTTAATGTTTCCCTTAGAGTCCACGTCAGTTCTATCGAGATGACATTTTAAAAAATTAAACCACCACCACCTTTCTTCTATATCACCATTTCCATTTCAATCACACCGCTTTTCTCATCATCCTATTTGTTCATTTTTCATTATTCATGGATAATATGTGGAAAATCGTACGCTCTATCAGTTAAGAATCGCTTCCCTAAACCAAAAATGAGAAACGTACGTAAATATTTCATTACAACTATTATTAAGGTAAATACTATAAAGTTCCATGTCAAACGCTTATTAATAATAAGCTCAATAAAGCAGCAATAATAAGTTAACTGTATTCATTCTTGTAACCTATAAGAGGTTGCCAGATTCTTAAGATAGAAAATTGTGACAGACAAATATCTACGGTTGTTTCAATATCTCACCCACAGTGTCGCTTTCAGACAGTATTAAGCAAACGTCGGGGGAAATCTGGTGATACGCTCTAGAAAGCGCTTTTACTGTACTGGCCACACCTCGCTCTCATATAATTATTGATATACGAGGGTAATCCCAAAAGTAAGGTCTCCTATTTTTTTATAAGTACATAGACCTGTTTATTTCTACAATGCTTTACATCAGTTTACAGCTTGAACATTTAGCTATTTTTCGACATAATCACCATTTCTGTCGATGCAATGTTGTCGACGCTGTGGCAGTTTCTGTATGGCCATGTCATACCAGCTCGCCGTCATGCTGTTCAGAAAGTTGTGAACCTCTTCTTTCACCTCGTCGTTGGAGCTGAATCGCTGGGATCACAATTAACGCTGAAAGGTACTGTGAGACTCTGAAAAAACTCAAACGGGCAATTCAGAACCGGAGAAGAAGAATGTTGAGCAAGGGCATACACATTCTTCATGACAACACCCGCCCACACATCGCTCGGCAAACCGTTGCTCTCCTGCGACAGTTTCAGTGGAACGTAATCACCCACCCACCCTATAGTCCTGACTTGGCGCCCACTATCACCTGTTCCCTAGGTTAAAAGACCATTTGGCCGGAAAGCGATTCAGCTCCGACGATGAGGTGAAAGAAGAGGTTCATAACTTTCTGAATAGCATGGCGGCGAGCTGGTATGACATGGGGTATACAAAAACTGCCACAGCCTCTACAAAAATGCATCGACAGAAATGGTGATTATGTCGAAAAAAAAGCTAAATGTTCAAGCTGTAAACTGATGTAAACCATTGTAGAAATAAACAGGTGTATGTACTTATAAAAAAATAGGAGACCTTACTTTTGGGAATACCTTCATATTCCTTTTTTATTGTGCTGTCTCTAATAAATTACATGCAAGAGTCGAAAATGCCTCTACTGTCAAAAACTGTTGTGTGTGCTTCTACTGCGGTAGTGATTCTCCCATGTCCTTACACGAGCTGTTCCAGGAATACAGATAATAAAACCGCCCGAGGTCTGAAATGATTAGTAACACTAGCTTATCACCATAGATACACCAAGATCCCAAAATGCAGTTCACTGTAAAACATAAATATTTCTTGTAATAGTTCTTGGTGGCACTCTGAACAAACAGTTGAGCGTTTCGTCTTGTTACTGCTTTTGCAGATGATTCGATTCGTCACTAGGAGGCTCAAAAATTTCTGATTATGAGAAATAGCTTTTACAAAATCGGAAGTAACAAAGACTGTATTCCTTGATGTGAATATTTTTTTAAACACGAGGACGCACACAAAACATGTTTTATGCTTAAAACGACGAAGTAGGGTATTTGTTGCTACAGAGTCTAGGTTGTCCTTGTTTCATCAACACATTCCACATTACATGCTTTTAATCTCTGTTGTTTTATCCCATATCTGGCCATAGTTCTAGTCTTAGTTTGTCGACGAAATTAGGTTTCATGTGTTAGAAACTATTGTGAAATCTTCAGTTCCTGATTGGACGGTCCTTTTTCAGTACGTCGAAGATAAATAGGTCGAACGTCACTTTCAGATCGGCGAGTGTTTCCTGCTGCTCTCTACGTCATATGCCTCACGAGGCCTTCATCGATAGTAATAATTACGTAAATGCACGGTAGGTATTGAAGAGGTTGTCTCCTCTGTTAACTTTACTTGCTTCAGAGCTTGTCAGAAAGCTGCACATCCGGTTGTACACATTATGCAATCAACATGAAAGCACAGGCGGCACATGAGGATAATTAATTAAACTGTTTGTGTTTATATACATAATTACTGCACGTACACTAATTTGATAGTGAAGTAGCAATAGCTGTCTTGCTAGCGAGACAGCCCTTTTGTGTCTTGTTGGACGCAGTAGCTGAGTTTAGCATATGACAGTGATCACATCACATCCCACACAATGTTCGCGTGAGTTGATCG